>NC_071585.1:17149682-17264682 GCF_024509145.1 Vidua macroura | reverse complement strand
CCAGAGCATAAACCAGGGACCCCCCGAGCTGCTGTGCTGTGTCCTGTAACTGTGGCACGGGTGGGACATTGAGTGACACCCGCACAAGGGACTGCCAGACACCTGAAGGAATTTCTGGATAAGGACAAGCTAAAAAAAAGACAACAATTTCATGAAATAAATGCAGTTTTGGGGCGTTTGAACAGGTAAGAGACCCTACAGCCTCCCAGTGCACATCCCAGAGCTGGCACAGATCCGTGCTGGCAGCTTTAGTTTATTCCCTGGGGAATGGGGGGACATTTACCCTGGGGAACTCTCTGTTTATCAGTTTCCATCATCCAACACCGTGCTCTGTGCTCTGGGTGGTTCAGGACAGAGTCCCCTCAAGCTCCAATGACCCCACCACCATCTTTTCCTGGACAAAATTCCCTCTCCAGGCTTTCCTGGGGCTCATGCTGCGAAAGAACAGAGCTGACGTCGTGCTGAGGACACAGAACTCAAGGCAGGAATAGCAGAGGGAAAATTCAGCGTTTATTTTTCTTTTCAGGCCCGAGTGGCAGCAGATGGGGGCACGTGGCTCTCCAGCAGATCCACACAAGGATGGGAGCAGAGCAGCTGGACACAGAGTGCAGCCAGCAGCTGCTGTGCTGCTGGTGCCCTCAGGAGAGCTGGAAATCAGGCCCTCGATGACTCCAGGGAGCCCTTCCAGGAACAGAGCTTCCAGCACTGCTCCAGTACCGGGAAGGAGCCAGGGGGAGAAAGGAGGGAAGAAGGGATTTGGGAGAACCACAGTTTTCAGAGTGAGGATTTCTGAGGTGAGGCCGAAGATGGGTCCATGTAGAGCCTGAGTGCAGGGCAGCACCTGTGCCCACACCTGCAGTGAATCTGGGCTGTTCCTCACCTGATCAGCCTCTCCTGCTGCAAGGGAAATGTGGATAACACACTGTGCCTACACCTGCAGTGAATCTGGGCTGTTCTTCACCTGATCTACCTCTCCTGCTGCAAGGGAAATGTGGATAACACACTGTGCCCACACCTGCAGTGAATCTGGGCTGTTCCTCACCTGATCCTACTGGCTTCAGCCCCTGTTTAATTACAGACACCCCACACAGGTGGACAACAGCCAAGACCCCACCAGTTCTGAAATGTGATTCCTGGGATTTCTGTCCAATGCTCTCACACGAGGGGCAAGAAAACTGGGCAACATTTATTGTCTTTATACAGAAGTTTTTAGTAAGTTGTTGATCTGTAATGTAACTTTCTTCACTAAATGTCTTTTAATTTTTTTTAAATATGGTGGATTGCACCCAGAAATGTGGGTAGCACACTGTGCCCACACCTGCAGCAAATCTGGGCTGTTCTTCACCTGATCAGCCTCTCCTGCTGCCAGGGAAATGTGGATAACACACTGTGCCCACACCTGCAGTGAATCTGGGCTGTTCTTCACCTGATCAACCTCTCCTGCTGCCAGGGAAATGTGGATAACACACTGTGCCTACACCTGCACCAAATCTGGGCTGTTCTTCACCTGATCAACCTCTCCTGCTGCCAGGGAAATGTGGATAACACACTGTGCCCACACCTGCAGTGAATCTGGGCTGTTCCTCACCTGATCCTACTGGCTTCAGCCCCTGTTTAATTACAGACACCCCACACAGGTGGACAACAGCCAAGACCCCACCAGTTCTGAAATGTGATTCCTGGGATTTCTGTCCAATGCTCTCACACGAGGGGCAAGAAAACTGGGCAACATTTATTGTCTTTATACAGAAGTTTTGCAAGTTGTTGATCTGTAATGTAACTTTCTTCACTAAATGTCTTTAATTTTTTTTAAAAAATATGGTGGATTACACCCAGAAATGTGGGTAGCACACTGTGCTCACACCTGCAGCAAATCTGGGCTGTTCCTCACCTGATCAGCCTCTCCTGCCAGGGAAATGTGGATAACACACTGTGCCCACACCTGCAGTGAATCTGGGCTGTTCCTCACCTGATCAGCCTCTCCTGCCAGGGAAATGTGGATAACGAGCTCCAGCTGAGGTGGGCACTGAGCACAGCCTGGCTGAACCCTGAGGGTGTGGGGTGCAAAGCCAGGATTGTCCCGCGGGCCTGGCAGTGCTCGAGGAATTCCTCATCCTCCGGGGAGCTGCTGCAGGAATCGTGGCCCTGCTCTCCTGCAGAATTCAAGATACACCTGTGCCTCTGTAGCACTGAGTTTAGGACAAGAGGGAGGAGCAGGCCACAGCTCCTGCTGTGACACCAGCACAGGGACATTGGGATTTTCCCAAGGGAAGGCCCAGGAATTCCCTGGTTTGGGCAGGAGGTGCTGTTGAAGATCAGCTGCTCCCTGTGAGGTGTTTGGGAAGGGCTGCAGGCTCACTCTGGGCTGTCCACACGGGACACACCACCCATTCCAAGGGGACAGAGAGCCTCAAGGCCACCACAAGCTGTCATTTATCAGGGCTGAGTATTGTAAACACAGGTGAGCCCTGTGGGAAGAAATGCTGATGTCTGACTCCAGCTCAGGAGGCTGAATGATTTCTATAATATAATATAATATAATATAATATAATATAATATAATATAATATAATATAATTAGTTGCTATGCATTAAAAATGAGAATAAGACCAGAAAAGGCATCCTGAGGAATTACAGTTGAAGGGAAAATGAGAATATGAACAGAAAAGCTGAACTACAGCTGAAGGTCAGAGGAAAGTCCACATCCACCACAGGGTCAGTGATTTTTTTCTCTTTCTGTCCTGGCTGGTTGGAAACCTTTCACCTTTCCAATGCAGCTCCCAAATGGGTCAACAACACCAAATCTGGGAAAAGCAGCCAAAAGTGAAGTAATATTAATTGCCTCTTGCCATGGCCTGTGATGAGCAGAGCAGAGTTCACTGGAGCGTGGTGGGAATTGTCCAAGCCCTGTGCCTGCCCCACACAGCTTCCCCAGGGAGCCTCTGCTCACTGCTGAGCTGCATTCCCAGTGCTCAGCATTGGGAAATTCACATTATTGTGTCAATCAGTCCCACGGTGACACCTCTGTGCGTGACCTTCTCAGCCAACCTTTAGCACTGCTGGCAGGTGACCACAGGAATTGAAATATCCCACGGGCAGCTGGATTCAGCAGGCTGGGGAGGAATTTCCATTCAGGAAAGCTGCCTGCTCCAAGACCTCGAAACAATACAAGAAATCTCTCAGAATCCCAGGATTATTGAGGTTGGGAAAGACCTCCAGGATCATCCAGTCCAATCTGTGGTTGATCTCCCACCTTGTCACCAGCCCAGAGCTCTGAGTGCCACCTCCAGTTCTCCCGGGACACAAAGATGTGTGACACAGCAAGGAAAGCAAGGAAAAACTGAATTTTCAGGGAATTTTCCTGCCAGTGTGGTCTGAGACAATGGGAACTCTTGGCAAACTTCAGGAGCCAGCTCAGATTTTCAGAGCGCTCCCGTGCTCATCAGGGATGGAAGCAAAGATCTGGAAGTGCTGTTTTTCTCTTGATATCAAACTCCAGATCAACCCAAACTCCCTGTGCTGGGAGTTTATGACCAATTCTGTGATTTCCAGAATTTCCACACTTTTTTTGGGACTTCACCTCTTTTCCTATCCCCATGGCACAGGAGAAAGGAATGGCAGGTGGAAATCTGAGCTGGAAAACACCAGAGCACCCCTCCAGGCAGGCAGCAGCTTCCTAGACAGGCAATTCCAGGGATGAAGCTGGCACTGCTCACTGGAGTAAATGAATCAGAAAATGACTGCGCCTTCCAGGGCGGACAATAAAGATAAAATCAGGACTTGAGGTTGTTTGGCTTTTTGTGAACTTCAGGAGAAGGAAGGGTTCGAGGCAAACACGCTCAATCAGTGTTGGAGATCTTTCCATGGCTGTTTCATGGAACCAAAGGTCTGTGCCTGACCAGGAGTTTCAAGGAATGAAGGATTCCTGTGGTGAAGGCTGAGTGGAAATTTAGTTGTGTTTTATGGACTTTAACATAATTTTTGTTTTCGAAACAACTGTGACAAGAGCAGAGGCTGTGATGGAAGCAGCTCAGGCCTGGGCTCCTGCCAGGTCCGTGGTGGACTCAGTGTTTGACTCAGGGTTGAACAGCTCAGGAAATCTCATTTCGAGCTTGTTCCACAGCCCTGAGCTGCTCCCACTTGGGAATTATTTCCTGACATTCAGCTGACACTTTTCTTCAATTAGTCATTCCATTTCTCTTAACGATCCCCCTAATTGCTTTCCTTTCCTTGTTGGTGTGTGACCCTCCTCCTGTTTGCAGTGTCCTATTAGTCACTGCCTAATTTGTGCCACTTCCATTTCCCTTCATGTGTCAGCAGCTTCAGCCTTCCCATTTATTTCCATTTACTTCCAATTATTGTTTCTCTGGCCTTCTCCTCACTGGTGTCTCGAAGGTTTTGCAGAACCCTCCAGTGCCTGCTCTGTTTCTTATCCCACTGTCAGCACGGGCTCAGTGACACCCAAAAGTGGCACTTCCCAGAATCCCAGAAAAATTTAGGCTGGAAAAGCCCTCCCAGCCCATCGAGTCCCAGCTGTGCCACATCCCCACCTTGTTGATCAGAGAAACCCGTGCTAGGAAACACCTGAAGAGATGGGAAAATGGTTTAAATATTGGCATTTCTAGCATGAGGACATCCTATTCCTGCCCGTGGAAAAAAAAAAGGACTTCTTAAATCAGTGCTTCAGGGCCCTGCTGCTGGCCCTAAAACACCCCAATTGTTGGGAATGGCCATTCCTGAGGTGTCCTTTGTCATTTGGTGTCACCAGTGTTCCACACCAGGTCCCAGGCCTGGCTGGTGTCACAGAATCCCAGGGTCACTGAGGCTGGAAATCTCTCCCAGGTCATGGAGTCCAACCTGATCCCCACCTTGTCCCCAGCCCAGAGCACCGAGTGCCACCTCCAGCCCTTCCTGGGACACTCCAGGGATGGGGATCCAAACCTCCCTGGGCAGTTCCAGGGCCTGAGCACCCTTTCCATGGGGAAATTCCTGCTGCTGTCCACCCTGAGCCTGCCCTGGCCCAGCCTGAGGCCGTTCCCTCTCCTCCTGTCCCTGTTCCCTGGGAGCAGAGCCCGACCCCCCCGGCTGTCCCCTCCTGTCAGGAGCTGTGCAGAGCCACAAGGGCCCCCATCCCATTCCCATGCTCTGTTTTGGGTAACAAATGAGAGCTCTTGGTCTGGTTGATGCCAGCCAGGGATGTCCCAGGTGCCTGGGGCTGCCACCTCGGCTGGACAGTTTTGCTTTCAGCCTTTAGCACAGCCTTGCAGGGAAGTGAGGTGTGATGGTTTCCAAAGGGATCCTGCCTGCCTGAGCCACTCCCAGCTGGTTCCCACAGGTCTCAGTCACAGAATCAGCTCCTGCTGCCCTGGAGTCACTGCTGGAGCTGAGCTCAGCTAATCCCCAAACCCAGCTCCACCCAGATACCAATGCACAGCCTTTTCCTCTGTGCTCACACCAGCAGTGGTTTCTGCCAGGCTGGATTTAGCTCGAGAGTCCTTGCTCTTGCTTTTGATGTTTCACACGTGAGGACTTCAGAATACAAGAATTTCACCCTGGCAGCTGGCAAAGAGGTGTCACTGCTGGGGGGATTTGCTTAAATGTGAATCTGATGCCAGCCTTGGCACCAGGCACACCCAACCTCTCTTGGGGGACATCAGAAAGCCAGGCTGCCTTCTGGAGCTGGTTTTTAGCCAGGGCTGAGGCACCTGATGAGGTGCCACAGGCAGTGTTTTTCCAGGGACATCCTTTCCCAGGCTCTCTCCATCACCCCACTCCTGTTTTGCCATGTTTTCCCTCGACCCCATAATAATTTCCCTCTAAAGTCCAGTTCCATTTACAGACACATGTCCAGGAATATTTAGCTAAGATCTCTACAACCTTTCCCTCTGAGCAGATGCTGCTTCAGAAACAATCACCTGCTTTTTTTTTTTTTCTTGTCACTCCCCCCGAGCTCTGCCTTCCTCCCTCGCTGAGCAAAGTGCAAGCGCAGTCACCCCATGTGAAGAACCACAGATTCCCATGAAGAAAATTACCTTTATTCCCTCCACTCCACCCAGAACTGCTCCATGGGCAAAGCTGCAGGAGAACAGAGGTGTGAGAGGGAGGTGGGAAGCACATGGGCAAATAAATTCCTTGGCTGTTGCTCATATTCTGCTCCTTTAGATTTTATTTTTTTTAAAAAAATCACCTCTGAAGCGTGTGAAAGAGGGAGTGTTCCCATCAGAGGAGCCGTGCTGCAGAGTGTTCTCACATTTACTCACACCTCTGAGTCACGGGCAATCCAAGCTGGGCTGATTTCAGGGCTGATTTCAGGGGTTGCCACCTCCCCTGGAGAAGCTGCACTCAGAGCCTGGACCCCAATTCCTCATCCTGCTGGGATTTATCCCTGGGATAAACTGGGCAGGGCTGGGCAGAGGAGGCTGCACTCGAGGCTGGCCTTTCAGCACCTGCACAACTCTTTTTTTTTTTTTTTTTTTGACAGTAATACCTTGATATACATTTGTTTTGTGATGGCCAAAGCTGCACAGAGCAGGAGGCAGAGCCAGCCCCACGCTGCCCACGCTGTCACAGCACTGGGTGGCACAACCCTGGCTGCAGGTGCTCCATCACAGCAGAGGAGGAGGCTCCATCAGCCCCACGGCCCCAAACCACACCAAGGTGGACGTGGAGCTGGGAACAGCCCCATCTCCCACTGCTCCCCCAGGCCAAAGCGAGGATTTTGGAGCCCCAGGGCACAAGGACAAGTCACAGCATCCCAGCTGCTCCTCAGCTGACATCCCACGTGTGGCACACTGCAGGGCCATGGCAAAAAGTGCTCGGCTCCTCTGCTGGCTGGTTCCTGGAATGCCAGAATCCCAGGATTTGGGTTGGAAGGGTCCTTAAAGATCAGCTCCTTCCAGCCCCCCATCACAGGTACCTTCCACTGGAGCAGGTTGCTCCAAGCCCTGCCTGAAAACCCTGCAGCAGCTCCCGAGTGCTGCTCTGCGGGCACACATTTTAATAAAATTAATAATTGATGCCACCATTTATAAACTTTTCATAGCAGTTTTCCATGTGAGTCCCCTTGAGACTTCTGGGAATAATGTCAGCAGTTTAATTTTACTCATTTGTGAACATGAGTCAGACTTTTATTATTTTCCTTAATATTTACCAAACTCTGGACTTCCAGCTTCTCTGTCAACAAACTCCTTCTTCAAGAGCAGCTCTCCAACTCTTCCCCTCCAAAAAATTCTTCCCTAAGTTTAGCTCCAGCCACGCCACAGGTTGTCTGTGAGGTGGAGTTTTCTGGGATGCATCAGCAGCCTGGGAACTTGGAATTTTCATGAGTTTGGATGCTAAATGCTGACATGGAGGTGATGTAGAAGACAAATGTCACCTAGGTCAGCTTTTAACGTGGTCTGGTGTCCCTGAGATGTTTGGAGACACAGCTCTGAGTCTTTCTCCTCTCTCCCCATCTCTGAGGTGCTCAGCTGGCAGGGCTGACCCAGAATCCCAGAATCCCAGAATCCCAGAATGCCAAAATCCCACAATCCCAGAATCCCAGAATCCCAGAATCACAGACTCACAGAATCCCAGAATCATAGAATCCCAGAATCCCAGAATCCCAGACTCACAGAATCCCAGGATCACAGAATAATGAGGTTGGAAGAGACCTCTGAGATCATCAAGTCCAACCTATGCCCTGACACCTCAACCAGACCATAGCACCAAGTGCCATGTCCAGTCTTTTTTTAAACACACCCAGAGATGGTGATTCCACCACCTCCCTGGGAAGACAATTCCAGTACTTTATTATTCTTTTGGGGATTTTTTTTTTCCTAATATCCAACCTGTACCTTCCCTGACGTAGCCTGAGGCTGTGTCCTCTTGTTCTGTCAGTGCTGCCCGGTGGAAGAGACCGACCCCACCTGTCTGCACCTCCCTTCAGGGAGTTGTGGAGAGCAACGAGGTCACCCCTGAGCCTCCTCTTCTCCAGGCTGAACAACCCCAGCTCCTTCAAACGTTCCTCACAGGGTTTGTGTTCCCAGCCCCTCGTTGCCTCCTCTGGACGCACTCGAGCATCTCAATTTCCTTCCTGAACTGAGGGCCCAGAACTGGGCACAGTTAGGTTTGGAGCAGCTTTTCCCCTCTTCATTCCAGCCCTGGCTCCCAGCCCGAACAGCAACAACCGGCCGGGCGTGGCACGGGGCTTTGAAGTCCCGAGCGAATCCCGAGCACTTTGTTTTCTTTCCTTTCGTGCTCTCGGTGGGTTGCCCGGCGGCTTCCTGGAGGAGTGCAGTGCCCTTCACCCCGCAGGGCTGGAGAGCTGCCTGCACTCCCTGGGAATGGGATGGAGCCCTGGGCTGCTCCTCGGGCAGCTCCCTCCTCTCTGCTGCATCCACAGCCCTGGGACGCTGCCGTTCCCAAATCCCTGCTGGCTGTGGCAGTGTCCAAGGGGACTCAGTGCCTCATTTCTCCCTCTGTTTCTCCAGGCTGTCCTTTCCTTGGCTCTTATCTTCCACTGAGCACGTTGTTCATCTGATCCTGGTTTTGCTCTTTCCCTTCTTTCCTAGAGTCCTTTTCCTGGAGAACTCTCCCTCTGGCTCACCAACACATTCCCTCTTCCTCCACTTTCCAATCCTTCCCCAGCAGCTTCCTGCGTGGACTGTCCTCCCACCGGCCACTGCCAGTTTGTGTGGGTGGGAAGAGCCCCCCACAAATCCAAACTGAGAATTCCTCTGCATTGTTGGGAGGATTTCTGGAGCCCTCCTTTCCCTCTGTCCCAAGGGATCGGGCCTCTCCTTCTCCCAGGAAGTGGGATGATCAACTGGGTCATCTGTTCTCATGCCAGGAGCCGAAATTCTCCTCTTTGCCTCTCCTGATTATGTGATAGCCAGGCAGCTGGATAACAACTCTGGGAACATTGGGCTCCAGGGAGAAGTTTGTGTCGCTCCAAGCTACTTCACAAACAAATTATCAGGATGTATTTCCCCCGCTTCATCTCCCTGCATTTTTTGGGATATCTGTGGGATAGAGGCCTTAAAAAGAACCTTTCCTCCTTGGTGGCCTCTGGAATTTGAAGGAAGCAGTCTCCCAAATATTTCTGCCCGTCCCTGCCTATTTTCCTTTAAAACAAGCCCTCTCCTCTCCCTGGCCACGGGCTATAAATATCCCTGAATTCCTGGAGGAATGTCCACATCCAGGGAAGGTGTCCACAGTTCCTGCTCCACTTGACCTCTGGAATGAGTTCAGCCAGGAGAAGGCACAAAAGAACAGGAGTTCTGTGATGCTTCTTCCTGGGGAAATGGCAATGTTTCATAAGCTCTCTAACACCGCTGGAAATGTTTTTTTGACATCAGCAAGTGGCAGAGGACTGAATCAGAATTCCAAAGGTACAAACCAGGCACGCAGGGCCCTTTTCCAGGGTCTCCCATTGTTGTTATTCCACGTGGCCCTGGCACTGGACCTGCAGCCCTTCATGGGGAGTCACCCAGCTCTAAATCCACACCAGCCTGGCGTAAAACTCCTTGACTTTTCCCTTGCACAGCTCATGAATTTCATCCAAATGAAGCGGCAGGGATAACTGGGAAGACATCTCCTGCCTGTTTTCCAGAATTTCTCCCCCCTTGTGGCATCACCTCCTCACCAGAGCGGCCCCATCCCAGTCCCTCTGCAGCCTTTTCCCAGCAGAGCCCCCCTGCTCTCCCTCGGGAGAAGGGAACCAGTGAGCACCAGGAAATAAAGGCCACCAAGGGCCACCTGGATTGCTCCCATATCCAATCATTCTTCAGGAGGGTTTGTTCTGCCAGACAAGAGCTCCCTGCTGAGCCACAGAGCATTTCCCAAAGCCCATTAGAGCCGATGGAAAAGCTCCTGCTGCTTGGGATTGACTTGGCAGGAGGCCTTATTAGATGGGATTTCAAGTGAATCCTTGACATTTTGCTGTGTGTTTGACTCTCCAGGCAAGCTCCTTTCAAGCCCACTGAATCTCACAGTCCTAAATCCCAAACCTTTGTATTTCTGGGACAGGAAAAAAAAAAAAAAAGGAATACCGAGGATTAGATTGTAATATGTGTCTAAAGCAAGCCTGAGAAGGGGAGCAGGAAGGGAATTATCCTGCTGAAACAGCTCTGACACTGAGCCTCCAAGTACCTGCACAGTGTTTCCTATCCTAAATCCTTCCTTGTTCTTCCAGGAGCTGCACAAAGCTCCAGTTAAATACTCAGACAGGCTTTTTATGAGAACTTCAGGAGCCTTTCCTGACAGTTTTACCTCCTGCACTGCATTAACTTCCTTCAAAGCTGTGAGGATTCAGCAAAAGCCTTGGAAGTGCACTGGTAGTTCCAGAAACTTCCTGAAGAGCCAAGCCCTTGCTGACTCCTCTGAATCCATCACAGATGTCCCAGAAATGCCTTCAGACCGTAATCTCATTTCTGACCACCCAGGGCACGAGTTGTTTCATTCCTGAGCCCGGGTGTGTGGATTTGGTGTAAATGCATTTTCCCCCCACAGCAATCCTGGGGTGCAGCCCTACTTTAAGCTGGCAGAAGCACCACAGGGCTCTTCCCAGAGCAAAAAAAAATTCAGAATGCCAGGAAGGGAAGAAAAAGCCCCATGAAAAGTGCAAGGGCTGCGCCAGGGGCTGCCAGGAGCACACAAAGAGTCTCAGTTTCTCCACAGGGATGTTCCTTTCTAGGCAGCTCCCCTTGGTGCCAGGACACCTCTGCTCCCTATTCAGGAAGTGCTGGTTGGAATCCCAGGACTTGGAGGCATTTGAACTTGCCCAAAAGTTACAAACGAGGGCATGTCCCTGAATGAACAGCCCTTTCCCAGGGGTTTCTCCTGCAGTTGGATGTTATCCCTATGGCTGGTGCTCCAGGACATCCTCCAAAAACTTGGGGTTGCTCCAAGCAGGAGGGGGAACATTGAAACAGCCAAATGTCCCTACAGGAAATGTGTTTTCATCCATCTGTTCTCATCCAGTATGGCCATGACCCAAAGTGGCTCATGTGACAGAGCCAAAACGTGACAGATTTTCCTGATTTCAGGTTTCTGCCTTCACCCCTCTGCTGAGTGCAGCACGATGCACACGCTGGGAATGGGAACTCTGTCCCTGCAGGCTCTCAAAGCACCTGAGCTGGGGCTATTGAATGACTTTTAATCTTTTTTTCCTGCAGAATTTCTGTGACCTGACCCACAGTGTCCCCTGCCAACAATTCCCAGTGGCTCTGGCGATGAGAGGAGGGAGATGGGACCCGGATCCTTTGGGATCTGCCTCTCCAGGCTCTGATTCCATTTACAAACCTGGCCTGTGGCACAGCAGCCTCTGCTGCTGCCCTGCCTGGTCACGGGATGGGATTCAGGTCCCTGGGACACCTCGGGAGCAGTTCCTGTCTGGCAGGGGCTGGAGGGCAGAGCTGTTCCCAGAACATCACGGATGTCACCACTCTGCCAGGACAGGAATGGACTCTGAACCGCTGCAGAAAGGGACAAAACACCACTTCTGGCAGGCAGGGCAGAAGGGAAACTTGACTTTTCAAATATTTGCTGAAGGTTTAGGCCATGTAGTTACGGTTTTAATGAAAGGATGCAGGCACAAATTGGGTGAAAGTCAATTAACACTCACTAAAAGGCGATGTTATCCTAAAGACCCCTGGGAAATGGCTTTGTTTACCCAATATTAAATAATACCACATGGGCTATCCAGACACTGCCAGCTCAGGATCCTGCAGCCAGCTCATTATCCCCTCAAGGAGAACTTAATATTCCTCTTTCCCCTTTTTCCTGATGGGAACAGTGAAGCAAAGCAAGGGGAAATGACTTGCTTGGTATTATCCAGTTGCCCTGCCCTAGTTCCCTGTGTCCTGGCAAGAGCCAAGGGTAAATGACCTGAAAAGCAGCACAAAAGGAGACTCAAAACTTCCAACTTCACCTTTTGATTTTGCACACAAGTTAAGCAGAGTTCATCTCTGATACCTGTATTTCCACTGGGGATTGTTGGCAGGGAAAATCATGGGCCAGGTTATATAAATTCTGCAGGAAAAAAAAAAAAATTTACGTTCATTCAGCAACTCAGGTGCTTTGAGAGCCCACAGAGGCAGAGTTCACATTCCCAGTGTCTGCATCACGCTGCACTCAGCAGAGGCATGAAGGTGGAGACCTGAAATCAGGAAAATCCGTCACATTTTTTACCATTAAAGCCACGATTCTGAAAGAAATGCTCAAGGTTTAACAACCATGTCAAAACCTGGGTTTCAGAGTTTTAACCTGAGCAATGAAGAGTTTCCTCCCCAGATGTCCCTTTCCATGGGATCCCCATCGGTGTGTAATGATGGAGCTGAGCTGGGCACAGAGCTCTGCGTATAACTCAGATTTCTGCCCATGAAAACTCTGATTTAGGGAGGGGAGAGGGTGATGGGTGCTCCTGGGTGTTGGGAAAATCCTGGAGAACTTCCAAAGAGCAGCTGAGGTGCCTCCACCCTTCTTTTCCTCTCAGCAGAGATTGCTCCTGGATGGTGCCTTTGCTTTGTTGTTCCCTATCTTCATTTCTTCCTTATGCTGCTTTTCCCACTGAAATCCCATTTTCCAGCTCCTTGAAATCCTCCCGCCACCTTTCTGGAGAACGGCGGGAAAGGTTGAGTCTTCCTGTTTACAAGCAAAGAAAATTCCTTCCTGGCCAGCCCCTGTTGCACCTCCTGGGCAGTGCAATTAACATTCCTAATTGTTTTTCCAGGCAGAAATGTAAAGACAACATTTTTCCTACATGCTGAAGGCATGAAAGGCAGGATGCAGAATATGAAAACATGTTCGGAATTCTTCCACTGCTTCAAGCATAAATCCTCCATCTCTGTGTTCATCACCATGCACAGGGGCTCTTTGTCCCACTTTTTCCAGGTTTTTTTCCCTAATCCTATTCATGGAGCACAGACAAATAAATAAATTAACAGCTGCCCCTTCCTCCAGGGAAAATGGAGCTGGTGATGGATGCAGCTTGTTCTGGCAGCCCCATCCCACAAAGCTTCTCCCAGTTTCCACTGCCAGCCAAGAAAAAAGATCCTCATGCAGGAATTTTGTGGCTGGTTGCTTTTCCTTGGCTCTCCCTGAGCCGTCGTGAGTTTGGCATCTCTTTCTTTGCTCTGCAAAGTGCCAGAGGTGTTGGAGAGGGCTGAACATGCCAAACTCTGAGGATGATGTGCAGCTTCTGTGCAAAATCCTCCTGCAGAGCTCTGCCAACCATCCCAACGCTGGCCTTCTGTCCCAGACTCATCCTGCCCGTGTTCAGACCCCTCTGTGGAAGGGATGATGGTGATGAACAGGCACAAAAGTCCATTTGGCACCGAATTCCTGAGATCCCAGTGGTCCCTAACAGCAGCAGAGTCATCACCTGGGTGTGCTGAGGGCGAATTCAATGTCACAGGTTCTCCACGTGCATCCCTGGGCTGCTCCAGGACTCCCTGAAGCCAAACAAACTCCCCGGGGGTGCAGAGGCTGTGCATGTTTCTGAAAGAAATGCTCAAGCTTTAAAAACCATGTCAAAATCTGAGGAGAAACCGTGGAAATTTTACAAAAAGGATGCACCAGAGATCTGGGGCTGGATTCCTTCCCTCCAGCACCTTGGAAAGGTGCCCCTGGATCCTTTGGGATTTTGTTATCCCGGGCTATAAGCAGCTGGGAGATGAAAGCATCCAGGGGTGTCGTGGGAGTGAGGGTGAGTTATCCTCTGACACACACACAGCCCTTATCTCTCAGCTTATCCCATAAAATGCTCCCAAGGGAAGCCAGCTCCCGGTGGGAAAGGTGGCTCCGTACCTTTATTTATAGCTCCTCTCTGTTTTTTGGAGCACCCACCCAGAAACCTCTCATTTATTCAGAGAACTGAGCAGAATCTGAATTCCATCCCCCTCTGGCCACATCTGCCCTGGGGTATTTTCCTTCCAGTTCAATCCCTGAATTATTTCCAAGAATTTTGCACCTGGCTCAGCCACCCATTTTCCTTTGCTAAGCAGCTCTCTGCTGATTAAACAATCTATTGTGGCTCACAGGGATTTTTTTTTTTGTTTATTTTTTAAATAAATTGAATGCTGGTGAAGGAATAGAAAGAGTTTCAACACCACCACACCCTCCCACACTGCGAAAATCCAACTTCCAGCACAGGCAGGGCTGGATATCAGCTGCACAAATTGAGGGATGGTCAGGATTGGGCAATTTTTTCCCAAAAAATGGGGAGAAGGGAATAACCAGAGCTCAGCAGGGATTTGGAGGAGGTGGGCTGGCTGTTCCCACTGGGATGGGAGAGAGAAGGAAGATCAGGTGCTGTGCTCTGGCCCTAAAGCACTGCTGGGAGCAGCCAGCTTGGTTTTCCAAACTCATCCAGGGCTCCTTCCCCCTCGTAGAAGCAGCTGAACAAGGTCCCTGCCTCCTCTCCTGTGGAGGATCTCATCCCAAATGATGCAACTCGAGAGGAAAAAACATCATTAATGGAGGCAAATTAAGGAGTAATTCCCCTAAATTGGGATGTGAAGAGCGGAGTGTTGCGAGTCCCACGGATCCCAGAGATGAGCAGCAGCCCGTGAAGGCGTCAGCACAATATCCACACAAACACAGCTCTTCACACTGGCAACAGGAACAGCTTTAAAATCTCCTTTTTTTTTTTTGGCTGGCAATGAATCTCCTGGGGAGGATAACTAACTTTGAAAAGATTTGCTTCGATTCTCTTGAAAGGGAAGGAGTTTCAGGCCTGGTTTGGGATGCTCCTGGTGATGTTCAGGCTCTCCAGCCCCTCTCTAAGAGGTGGCTCAGGAGGAGTGAGGTCCCCAGCCCTGCCCAGGTCCCTTCCAGCACTGGATGTCCCCTGCAAAAAGGGCTGGATTTGGTCCCCAGAACTGAGCCAAAACCCCATTTCACCCGTGAGCCAAAGAAACTTCCACGTTTGGAATCATCAAAGGTGCCCCTGGCTCAAGATGAGTCCCCCAGTCTTTGCTGTTTGTACATTTTTAAATACAATGCTGCATGATTGCCACTAATTAAAGAAATCAGCCAGGCTGCCTTCATCAAAACCTTTCTGGAGAAGAAATTTTGATTCTCAATTAGCCAGGAAAATACTGGGTGTATGGAAATTTAAATGCTGCTGGGGAAACCTTATGCTCCTAGCTGATTGCAGGCAACAAATTAGAGCCTACTTATTATTTTTTGTCGTAGTATCCAAAAAAAAATTCAGGGTGAAAAGACAGATACATTTACAGACAGAAAACTCCTCCCAGCAACAGCAACTGGTTTGGCAGACTGGGCTTGTGCTCTGGTCACTGGTGATGCCATTTTCCAGCAGGTTTTCCACTGACAGCCAGCAGCACTGCAATGCCAAGAGGAGTTAAAAATGTGATTTTCTCCCAGCTCGTCTTCACTGGGATGTGTCCCCTGCCATGGGAATGTGTCACCAAGTTGAGTTTAAGCCAGAATGAGATTTGCTGCTGCCTCGATTTCCATAAGTGCTTATGGTATTTTTTTTTTTTTTATATTAATACTGAAGTTTTAAATGTCTAAAGGCTGCTGTAACGCCTTGGATTTGACCATGGAGGTGTTTGGGTTTATTTGGGAATCAGTTTGTTGGCTTAAAAAGCAGGATTAGTGAGTTTCATACTTCACCTTCTCTATTTTTGATTGATGCTGAACACACTGGTCCCAGCTCTGCTCTCCCAAACCTTTCAGCTCACATCCAGTGTGTTTGCAGCATGAAACCTTAATACCCAAAGCTGCTGCCCTCGGTGCCCTGTTTTCTCCTGAAATCCCCTCCAAACAGCAGGGAATTCCTAAAACACCATCAGCACCGCCAGGAAAACCAGCTGGATGTCAGGAACGCCGGACAAGTGCTCCAAAGCCTCCCCCGTGCTGCAGAATTCCCAGCTGTGGCATCCCAGGGAATGTGATTGGTGTTTGCTCGGGGACAGTCCCAGGCACAGCTTTTGAAAAGGTTTTGAAGCCTCGGTGATGAGGGACAGGTTAGGGAATCCCTCTCCGGGGAGCCCGTGCTGGAGATTTCCAAGCAGCTCAAATGAGCTTGGATGGAGGTGATAAATTTATGATTTATTTATTCATAAATTAGTGATTTACACCCTGTTCCTCTCGGGGACAGCCCGGGACAGGATGGGGACAAAGCCACGGGGGCAGAGCCTGCAGACCCCGCCTGGGCTGTGCCATCAGCTCCAGCCCTGCCTCCCCCCAAGGGTTTCCTCTCCTGGAAAAACTCTGGAGCCATTTCCCACCTTCAACCTCTGCGAAGTGCCCTCAGCAGAGCTTGGAGAGCTTCCCCTTCAAGGCAATAATGACACCACAAATATTTTGCTGCTTTATTTATTTTGCTCGCAGCCGAGGTTTGTTGGAGTGCACGCAGTGATGCCTCAAAATAGCCATCATTAAAGGCTTCACCAGCGGCTTTCCCAAGCGTTTTCCAGCAGTCAGGCATCCAAAACCCAGGTGTGAAACATTTTATTGCTGCCTCAAACAGGCCATAAAAGTTCCCTGCTCCTCCTGGGGCGGGAGGCGCTGCCAGGGCTGCCGAGGTCATTCCAGGCAGAGGCAGGAGGAAGGAGGTGTGCATGCTCCCCACCCTCTGTGGCAGTCAGGGACTTTTCAAAGTATTAAAAATTCTTTTAAGTTGCAATTTTATGGATGTAGAAGGGAGATAGTCTTGGTGAGAAACTCCTGTTGAGAGCACATTGTGAACTGCCTGATGTGACTCACAGGATTCCCATAGGGAAGAACCCACAGGATTCCCATAAGGAAAAGCCCACAGGATTCCCTCAGGGAAGAGCCCTCTGCTTGCCCAGTTTTACACTTTCCCTCCTCTGCTTACCTTGGGAATGCCACCAGGGTTTTGATATGGTTTTGTTGTGTTTTCTGCTTACCTGAACAGTCATTTTTCTCTTGCAGTTGATGGCAGCTCTGTCACAGCTTCAACCTCTTTCAAACCCCGAGGAAGCTGCACCAGGAGCTTTGGTGGGCTCCACAAACAATTCTGCCCCTCAAAGCAGAGGTGCATCCACATTTGCTCTCTCCAAATGCCGAGATCACCAGGACTGGCCAAATCTGAGCTCCTCTCTCCTGCCAGCGCCAGGGTTTGAATCCCATCCCACACTTTCTGTGTTTCTGAGTGTGTCCATCATTCCTTCGTGTCCTTTTGGGGACAGGCACCGCTTCCCCCCAGCCCTGAAGCAGAAGAGTGGCCCATGGCACCACGGCCTGCCCTGCTGGACAGATGGAGGTGTCAGCTGGCTCCCTCCCACCCCAAAACATTGACTTTTCTGCCACTCCCCTGCCCAACGTCCTCCTCAGGCCCAGTTTCCACAGCCAGGCAAACAGACCTTGCCCCGGAATACCTTCCAACACAAAGATGAGATGCTTTTCTCTGACTGGTTTGTTCAAGATGTAGAAACCAGTTCCACAGTGAGACTGGGCCCAGCTTGGCCCCGTTCCCATCTCCTCATAAATCACAGGCTGACTTGTGAGAGTGCTGGTGAAGCCCTGCTGCAAAAAAAAACCATTAGCCCGGGGACATTTCTCTCTCCCACCACCTTCACCCTCCTCTTTGAAGCCATGGCCACTCCAGGAACCTACAGATGGTTTTTTTTTGGGATCCCCTGTTGCACCCAGGCAGGACAGCACCCGCTCTGGCGCTCCAGCACCTTGAATGAAGGAGCCTTTGGCTCAGACAGAAGCTGGAGGTGCTTCCAAGTCTCCAAAATGCTCCCAAAGGTTTTCTTCCAGCCTCACTGCAGCATCCTGGGACACCTGCCCTGTGGCAGCAGCAGTGTGACTTTTCCCGGAAGGAAGAGAGTTGGATAAACTCATGCAAAACCCAGAGCAGAGGAAATGCAGGATTATTCCTTCAGGACAGCAAGAATACGATCCTGACACTGTGAGGTGCACCCTGGGGAAGAGATGAGCCGGAAAGAAGAAGTGTTGGAAGTATTCCATGAAGTGTTTGGAAGGTCCTGGCCTTTTCCTATTTTTGAATCCCTTCCCCTTCCTCCCCCAGGTGAAGGTCCCCACGCTGCCAGCGCCCGTGTCCGCTGCTGTGCTGGTCTCTGGCAGCGCAGCACTCGAGGGAAAGTTATTTTTAGGATCATTTTTCAGCAGATGATGGAAACTCTTCTGTCACTTGCACAAACAGAAAATGATTCTGGCCAGTGCCCAGATGTTTCTGGCTGCTTTTGAACTCTGTGCTCATCAGCAGCCCCTGGAGCTTCAGTGTCACTTTGAGCTGGTGACTCCTCCAAAAGAGGCAGCAGGAAAGGAGGGGATTTCACGGAAAATGGAAGGGCAGGAGAATTTCACTGAAAGTTAAAGGGCAGTCTCAGGGCTCTGCTGGGAAGTGCAAGACAGAAAGTGGGAAGACAGAAGGTCAAGAACCAAGAAGGATGAGCATTCCTTCTTCAAGGAGGATGAAGATGATGAGGGCAGAGGAGAAGCTCTGCCACATTCCAGGGAATCTGGGCCATATTTCCGGATCACAGACACCCTGAGCCCTGCACCAAATGCGTCAGATCTGTTGGGCGTGATGCAAGAACACGGCGACGTTTGTTCTTTTCACTTTCCACTGAGTTTATTTGCAAAGGTTTGGCCTTACAAGTCCATTTAAGACAGGCTCACTGGGAAATTATGCTCAAGTATTTATTCACACTGATAACTCGGAGCATTTGGCTCCAAGCCTAACAACACACTTGTTGGGAATTAATTCCGTGATAATCTTTATCAGTTTGTGGTAGACACAGCAATAAACCTCCTCTGCGGATAGATTAATAACTGGAGAGCTGCTGAGGCATTAAATCAACCTCAAAAAGCGGTTTATTGTGTGTATCCTCCCCTGCAGCAAGGCTTACCCAGCCCGGGCAAAAAAAAAAAACCTCTGGAAAAGGAGAGTTGGGAACGGGGAATTCGAGGCTTCTGATGCAAAAGCAGCTCAGGCAAGAGGAGGGGCTGAGTGTGCAGCATTCAGGGGCTCGTGCCTGGAAATGAAGTGGAGCAGATCCTTGTGGCAGCACACAGGGAGATATTCTTCCCTCTTCACACACACCGCGGGCTTCCAGTGGGGATTCTAAAGCTGGAATGAACGCCCAGCTTTAGCTCCCCCTCAAACCCACGAGGCTTCTCCATGAGTGTTCTCCACAGCTGTTGACTTTTTCCATGGGTTCCTCAAGCCCTGGAAGTTGTTCTGGGCAGGCACCAGCACTCTTAGGGTGGGGTGGGAGTCCAGCTGAGCCCGTTCTGCTGCTGGGAGCTGCCAGCAGAGCAGGACAAGGAGTGTTTCCTCCTTTTCCAAAGCAGGACACGTTGTCCTCGGGAATCAAACCCATGCTGCTGCTTCTGATCAAGCAAATTAGGAAGCCAATTATTTTAATTACTTTCTCCCCCCCCCCGCCCTTTATTTATTTAATTAATTTTTCAGGACACCAAGAACTTACATAACAATTATGGGTTGGTTTCCTAAGGAGTTTGTTTATCCTAATGATTCCAAAACTTGTCAACAGGAATCAAATTCCCATGGTAAATAAAGAGGGAAAACCTGGCATCTTGGAATATTTCACCCAGCTCAAATCAAGCACCTCTGGCAAAAATACCACGAGGGAAAGGCAATTTGAATAAAACTGTTGGAAAAACCAGGATTTATTCCCTGTCTCCTTTCCTTTCCAGCAACACTTGGATCAGTTATTTAGGGAAGAGGCTCATCCTTCCACAGGTCTCTGAGTTCAGTTCAGATGCACCAGGAGCAGCCCTTTTTTATTTCATATATTTATGATGGGACTCTTGGGATTTCTTTAAAGCTTGGGAACATTTACAGTGGGAGAAGAGGTATTGGCCCCTGATGCTTTTTGAAATCTGTTTTTATCTTTCAGAACAAAATATTGTATTATTAAATAGCATATAGTCATGATAACATTTTAAAAAGCAGCATGAACAATACCAGCAGTGCAATAATGAAGTCACCAAGAGAGCAATGTGAGTTTTGGCAGCTTCTCCCCGGAGAATTTTTCCCTAAAAAACCAGTTCAGCTTGTAACCCACGGAATTTGCCAGGGATCTGTGGTCAGGTTGAAGCTGCACACGTTGTATCTGAGAATGCAAGCAGAAAAATTTCATTATTCCATCTATTTTTGTTGATGTTGACAACAGTTGCCACCAACTGGGCAACATTTGCTGACCACTGAATGCAGGTGCTCTTTATAGAGGCACTGGAAAAGATCTGGGCTCTTTCCAGAGACAATTTTTGGGCTCTCTTGGCAGATGCTGACGGGTTTTTTTTAATGCCACATGCTATATATAAAATATACAATAATTCATGTATAATCTATGACCTTAAATAACTCATGCCATACATATATGTATTATAATATTGATATATATTCATTCTACTCGCTGCTCACATCTAAAAATCACCAATTTAATGCTACTCAACCATTTTTCAAGTTTTTGCCTTTCTGCCAGACCTGTTGGGCTTGAGTTGGCTTTGAAAAAAAAAAATTTCTTTCCAGTTTTTATCTTTAATAAACACCCAGAGCTGTGAGGACAAATATCCATGGTGCATTCTCCTTCTTGGAATCACAGAATCCCAGACTGGCTTGGGTTGGAAAGGACCTTAAAGCTCTTCCTGTTCCAACCTTTTGCCATGGGCAGGGACATCTTTCACTAGACCAGGTGGTTCCAACCTTGCCTTGAATATTCACAACTCAAATCATTGTATGATTCCATGATTCTATTAACAGTGAAAAAAAAAAAAAAAAGTCCTTTGGAACCAGCTCATTTTCCCTTTTCTTCCCAAATAAAAGCACTGGAGGGATCTGCATTGCAAGTGAGCAGCTCCAGCTGTTGGAAATTTCTTTATTTTTAATTAAAATGATTGTTTTTTATAAATGCGAGAAATGTCGCATTCAGAATATTCTTGTCATAACAGGGACAAATTCCTGCTCCTGGCAATCCCGTTGCTACCCACCACCTTGTGTCCAGGGTAAATTCATTCCCTAATTTGCATTCCAACAACAAAACATAACTCTGAGAGCAGTCCCTGCTGGAGGTCATTCATATTCCTGGAGCATTTGCATGAGGGAAATATGAAATATCTCCTCACATTAAAGCTATCCCATGAATTAATGTCCCTTCTCCACTTCCCCTCTGCTGCAATTTCACACTTGAGCCACAAAAATTCCCTGGGGCCAGGGAGTTTTCTCACCCCAGAGTCCAGAGGGGAATTTCTGGCAAATCAGTGCCCTGGGAAAGCTGATAATGGATGGCAAAGGGAATTGATCCTGTGGGATGGGCTGTGCCGGGGGTCCCTTTTCCCTCCGTGGACTCTGAGGCAATGATGTGTCATAATTAACTCATTCTCTGTGAGTTAATTACAACAATTAGAGGCACAGCTCTGAGCAGAGGCCAGCACTGGAACGAGAGAGGATGCTCAGAGCTACAGATCTAGAGAAAACCAAGGAATTATCCTCTTGCCCTAACGCCTAAAATTCCTGGGAATTTATCTCCCTTGCTTATGCCAACTGCACTTTCTGCCCACTGCAGCCTGGGTTGCTCTGTGTATTTTTTCATCCCTGCCAGGCTCCTCTCCTTACCCTGGACTCTCGTGGATGGAAGCAGATCCAGGAATCTGAGCAGCTCCAACATCCCTGTTTAGGGCTGGGAAGCTGGGAACCCACAGGAACTGAGTCCTTCTCACAAAGGGGCTTCCTCAGCCGAAGGGTGAGCATGGGGGAAGCAAAATGAACTTTGGAGGGGTGTGCTTGAGTCAGCAATCCTGATTATTAAAAATAGATGATTTCTCTTATCAGCATTCGTTAACAGCAATGCTCACGGCATGGATTGATCTTCATGGGTTTCCTTTCTCTGCTGACTTTTAGTTCTGTGGCCTGAACGGGGAGATTGGGCAGGTTCACCCTCATTTCTGCTCCATCCCCCTTTTTGGCTCAAGCTTTGTGAGGACAACAAATCCATCAGTGAGAATGCAGATTAAATAACCCTATGAGATAATGCTTTTAAAAGAATTAAAAATGCTTATACAACCACCCTGCTGAGATCAGTCTGAAGCATGGGGCTGCAGCCAAGACTTCTCCTCTCCTCCCTGGCTGAGGAGTCGGTGCCACGCTGGGATGTTCAGGCAGGTGAGATCTCATCTCCTGCTGCCACGCCTGGAAAGACAGCGGGCTGTGCCATGGGAGCAGGGAGCTGGCACTGCCAGGCAGTGATATCATGGTGCTGTCACCACCACGCCCTGGAATTACACAGGGCTTCCATTCAACTCTTTTTGGCATGAGGAAGAGAAAAGCTGCTTCCTGTCACCATCGGGTGTGAGGGGATGGACTCCTGGGAGCGTCCCAGAGTGCCAGGATGGGTCACTGGTGTCACTGAGGGGACCATGGTGGGTCACTGGTGTCACCTCCCTGCTCCAGCAGGGCCATCCCAGCCTGTGCTGGTGCCAGGGATTTCCTCCTGGAGTGCAGGGGCTTTGTTCCCCAAAAGTCACCCTGTTTTCAGAGGGTCTGACCTCTCTCTGAACATTCCATTTTCTCCCTCCTTTGTGCTCTAAAACACTTCATCAACAAGGAAGACTTTTTTTTTTTTTTTCCCCTCCTTATTTGCAGCCCAGGAATAGAGTTCTCCGACAGGGAGAGATACAATCCATCCTGGACAGGCATCAAAAGGATGCCAGGCTGATTTAGGCTAATAAAGAGCATCATTGAGATAATAAGATTAAAGCTGACTTGTTCATGGTGTCTCTGCTGGAAACTGCTCCAGGACAGGGCTTCCATGTTCCTGGAACCTTGGGAATTACAGAGGAATTTTGTAGTAGCCCAAAAAGCATTGACCTGCTTGTGCAGCCCTCCCACACCCAGCACTTCAGAGGTTCCTTGGGAAAGATCAGGATACTGAAGTGTTCCCTGCTCATTTTCCCATCCCTGGACAGAAACAGGCAGCAATCCCCAGGCAGTGGGAACATCGAGTTCATCTTGTCCCTGGAGAGATCCCTAGGACACATTCCCAAGGGTGGGAGCTGAAACTGAGCTGGTGGTGAGGAAGAGAAGGGCACCAGGTAGGTGAGTGTGACCAGTTCTCCCCCTTTGCTGGTCTGCTTTACAATCATGGAATGGTTTGGGTTGGAAGGACCTTAAAGCTCATCCAGTGCCACCCCTGCCATGGCAGGGACACCTCCACTGTCCCAGGCTGCTCCAAGCCCTGTCCAGCCTGGCCCTGGGCACTGCCAGGGATCCAGGGGCAGCCACAGCTTCTCTGGGCACCCTGTGCCAGGGCCTGCCCACCCTCACAGGGCACAATTCCTTCCTGATATCCGAACTAAATCTAGTCATTTTCAGTGTGAAGCCATTCCCCTGGTCCTGTCCCTGCAGCTCCTGATGCAGTTCCCTCTCCAGCCTCCCTGCAGCCCCTTCAGACTCTGGAAGGTGCTGGGAGGTCTCCACACAACCTCCTCCTCTCCAGGCTGAACATTCCCAGCTCTCCCAGCCCCTCCACAGGGGAGGTGCTCCTGTCCCTTTATCAGCTTTGTGGCTTCCTCTGGAATTGTTCCAGCAGTTCCACATCCTCCTTCTGCTGGAAGCAGCAGACCTGTGCCCGCTATCCCACACCCACTTGCAGTATCCAGCTGCACGTTATCCCAGCAAAAGCAGGACTTGCCCAGCCACCTCCATTCTCCACTTCCTGCAGCACCATTTCCAAACGACCAAAACCTCCCACGAGTTCAGCGTCCCAAGAGTTAAACGAAGTCACGGACGAGTCCGAACAACAGAGGAAAAGATTCATTTATTCCAGGCTTTCTGTGGGATTGCTCTGGAATACACTCAGCAATTCAGGAAAAAGCAAAGCGCTCCTTTGGGAAGCGCTCTGGGAATGTGAGCGTCCCCTGGGAGGATGCAGACGGGCTCTGCTGTGTTTTTGGGGAGGCTGCTGGAGCCCTGGGCTGGACTGGGGAGCGCTCAGGGCTGGCACTGCCCATCGGGGACGTGTGGGGACTGTCCCCAGCCCAGGGACACGGGCACAGCAGAGGGGAGCGTGGCGGGCCCTGCGCTGGGGCTGGCACAGACCCTGCAGCCCCTCCCCAGGCCTGGCAGGTGACCACAGGAAGCACCGAGCTCCTGAGCTCATTTCCACCAGCCCAGGGCTTCGTTAGGAGCAAAAATAACTCGGGGAAAAACGGAGCCAAAGCCGTGTCATGGGGTGCCTCAGTCACCGAGGCCCTGGTGCCTCCCTTCCGCCCGGCTCCTCCTGCGCCACAGCCACCACCTCTGGCACCTGGGATCCCTTCTGTCACCCAGCTCCTTGAAAAGCACCCACCGCCCTCGTTGACCCCCATCAATTCTGTTTCTCTTCCGCCAAAAGCGGGGTTTTTGCACCAAGGAACAGGAGGAATGCTCCTAAACCCAAGTGCTGGCCCCGGTGTTGTTCCTCCTGAGGTCCCCGTGGCATTTCCTACAGTCTGGCTGTTTGAATGAGGAGCTTTCCCAGCACATTTCCAAGTAAAGCTGTGGGAACAGCCAATTTTTCAGCTTGGTGGGTGAACAAAGAAAGCAGAGGAAAATTAATTAGCTCAGCCCAAGCAGAGCTGCATTTCTACCTTTGTTGTTTTGTAAAACAGCGGTGACAAGGAAGATGAACTAGACCAAAATCAAGAGATTTATTTTGTCTGGGGACCATTGGTTCTTCTTTTTGACTTCTTTTCTAAAATATAGGTCACATTTCAAAAGGGAAAAACCAAGCACTGTTTCTGAAAGATGAGGCTGAAAGGCTTCTTTCAAGCTGTCAAAATGAAAAACTTCAGCACATTTGGGGGAAGGGAAATCCTTGTGGGACACAAACACACACAAAACCTGACCCGAAAATGTGTAAATCATTTCCTTCTTCCATAAACAGCATTCCCCCCCAAATTTTCAATCTACTGAGGACAAAATGCCACAAATCTCCTTGGCAGCATTTCCCTGGATAAGGGCTAAATCTGAGCAGAGGATTGATAGAAAGACAAGGAGATCCAGGGACAAAGATTCCATCTAAGAACAAGGCATGGAAGAACTCAGGGCAGGAAACGAGTTTGCTTCCAAGTCAGGCACTACTGAACTCCATGGCACAGCAAACATCCTTTGATCCAGCTCCAGGAGTCACTGATAAGTGAGGAGGGTTATTTCTCACTCTAAGTTTGATAAGAAATGTCCACATGCTCCCCCCAGAGGAATTAAAACACAAGAAACCCAAATCTGGCAGGGCTTAGTTCCACTCTGCTGTGCTTGGGGGAAAATGGAGCAGTTGAGCTCAGTCTGTATCCAGCAATTTATTAAGTTGTGCATAATTAATGAGCAGTGACGTGCTCCATGTGTTTTCTGAAGTGATCCCATTTCCTGGGGACGAACTCACAGCTGACTGTGCATTGCTCCTTCTTCTGGCTCACATTAAATATGAAATATTCATGGAAATACCAACTCTGCGGGGTTCTTAACACTGAAATGATGGTTTAGAGCTGAAGGACCCCAACTCCATCCAAAAAAAATTTAAAAAAAGGTGACTCAGCTTACGTTCCTCACTCAGGCTGAGGAAAATCTCGGATGTCCTCATTTTCCTCATACCCAACATTCCCCAAACTTTCCTGCTCTCACAGTAACCATCCTGATTATCTTCTGGAAGGCAGATTTTATCAGAAATCCATCCAAGCTGGGGGCAGCATTCCCAGCTGACAAATCCCCTTTTTGCAACCTCACAATTCTTGCAAACACTGCGGCTCCTTGGGAATATGATGTAGAGCTTAAGGGTTAGGAAATAATAAATATTAGTGCGCACTGCACTGAGAGAAAAGCCTTGGTCTGACCACTTCCTCCAGCAAGAAGAGCAAACACATCCCCCCAGGATGTGAAAACCCATCCACCCCAAGATGTGGTTGTAAAGGTGCTGTGCCCCTTTCAAGTCAGCCCTGGTGCTCCAGAAGCCCTGACGTGACTAGAGGATGAGTCCTCAGTGCCACCTGCTCCCACCACACTCCCAGCACATGGATTTGGACCCTCAGATGGGCCAGGCAGATTTGGGGGGTGGAGGAAACACCCTGAGGGCCAAGTGTTGAGGCCTGGAGCAGTCACACATGGGGGACATTTGCTGTCAGGTCCAAGCAAACTGGAAACCCAGCACTGCCGTGGGTTTGGAGCATTCCCTCCCACAGCTTTGCTCCAAACCTCTTGGTCCCAATTCCTGCAGGGATGCCTGTTGGATCAGCAGCCCCCCTTGTCAGACCTTTCATATCCAAGCCACTCTGCCAGTTTTTCCCACTGGCCAGAGTTCAGCTGTTTGCACCTCTCCTTCCTGGGATGTTGTTTATCCATTCAGGCTTTATGCTCCAGCAGCCACGCTGCCAGCCAGCAGAGATTTTGTGCCATGCCAGGTGAAGTTCCCAGCTGTTCCGTGGGAATTAATGGTTCTGGAGTGCTGGAATCAGGAGGAGCCCGGGGCAGCCTCCACATCTCTCTCAGAGCCCTGATGAAGTTAAAGAATAAAAGAAATAATTCAAATGGCAAATGAAACACTCCCCTGGCCCAGAGCTGTGGGAGGATCCTGGTCCATCTCCATTGCTTCCTGCCTTTAAACATTTCCTCTGCTCCATCAAGCCACTGTAGGACCAAATCCAAAGTGACCTCCAAGGCTGTGGCCAGGGAGCTGTGCCCTCCTCAGCTGTCCCACAGCTGGCACAGAGGTTTTGGGTTTACACAGAAAGGGCCTCACCAGCACCAGCAAGGGATGGTGCAGGGCACGTTTCCCCCAAACTGGGTCAAAGAAGGTGTTTCCCCCCCTGAACTCAGGACTGACCACCATGATGTGGAAGCATCACACAAAATCTTTGTGGAGCTGCAGCTTTGCTATCATTCCTGCCTTAATAGTGAGGAGCAAAAGGAGTCCTGTGGCCAGGAGGGATCAGTGCCAGGATGCCCAGACCCCAATCTCTGATCAGTGCCAGGATGCCCAGACCCCGCTGTGTTTGATCAGTGCCAGGATGCCCAGACCCCACTGTTTGATCAGTGCCAGGATGCCCAGACCCCAATCTCTGATCAGTGCCAGGATGCCCAGACCCCACTGTTTGATCAGTGCCAGGATGCCCAGACCCCAGTGTTTGATCAGTGCCAGGATGCCCAGACCCTGCTGTGTTTGATCAGTGCCAGGATGCCCAGACCCCAATGTTTGATCAGTGCCAGGATGCCCAGACCCCACTGAGGTCAGGTGCTGTGTAGGGACAGGGCTGGAACAAACGCCAGTGCCAGAGCTCAGCTGCTCTTACAACCTTCGTGCTGCACAGCAGGGAAAGACAAGCTCAGCTTAATTATTCTCCGGACAATTAAGCTTTGCAAAAGCACATCAAGGCTGTGGCTCTGCAGAGCAGGTGGATTTGTTGCAGAGGTGAGAACAAACGTAGGGCACGTGAAGAGCGGGGTGAAAGTTAAACAGATCTGAGGTGGTGATTATCAGAAAAAGAGAAAAGAAGGAATTTCAGGAAGAATTTCTTCATGGAAAGCGTGGTCAGGCATTGGAAGGGGCTGCCCAGGAAGGTGGTGGAGGTGTCCAAGGAAGGCCTGGAGGTGGCACTCAGTGCCCTGGGCTGGTGGGAAGGTGGGCATTGGGCACAGCTTAGATTCGATGGTCCTGGAGGGATTTTCCAACCTCAAAGCTTCTGGGATTCTGGGATTCACCAGTCCTCACAGCAGCACCTTCCAGGGAGTGCAGGGATGCAGAGGATGGGGAGAAGCAAGCCCTGAGGGACACGAGTCCAGCGAGAAGCTGCAGTGATGCTGTGGGTGAGGCTCTCCCAGCAGTGGAGCCAGCCCAAAACTGCTTCAGGCTGGAAGGGCAGGGCAGGCCAGGGGGAACACTCTGAAATGGGAGCAGGGACTGGCAGCACATCCCTTCGTGGGGACAGAAACTCCCTTCCCCTCCCACAACAGCCCAGGGCTACTGGGCAGGGTGTTGGGAAAGGATGTGACCTTTGGGAAAGCACATCCGAGCAGGGAAGCTTTATTATTCCACAGCAGCTACGGCCTGAAGGAAGATTAATCTGTCCCAGGGACAAAGCTGAGCTCTGCAGTCTCACTGCCAGTGCTTTGTCAGGGCAGGGTTGGATTTAATGAGGGCTGACGAATAGCAATGGAATAAAGGGGCCAAAGTGATCTCTGAGTACATCTGCATCAGCCAAACGTGTTCCATCAGATATATCTGGCACATCAGCTGCTCCTGTGTCCCCCAGGTGGGATTCCTCCTTGGAATGGCTCTCCAAGGAGTGGAGAGTTGGCACAGAGGTTTAAGTGGGGCTGTGCAGGACATGGATCCAGCTCACGGATCCCTTGGCTGAGAGCCTGGTGTCATTCAGGCATGGTCACACATCCCCTGAGCTGCATCCCACAGGCCAGAGCCTTCCCACACAAGCTGGAAAACTGCTCCTTCCTGTGAGAAACACTACTCACTTCCAAAAATTTAAAAGGTTTATTAAAACCTTATCAAAAATACAACAGAAGGCTGAATAGAGAAATTTTTCCCACCATGTGCCCATCCACACAAAGGTTTAAAGGCTTTTAACCCTTTAACCATCCCAAAGTTCTGTCCATCGACTCCTCCTTCACTGTCCAGGGGTGGAGATCACGTCCTTAAATCTTGATTGGCAGCCAGCTGTTGCCATGGTAACGAGCCAACCCTCCCAAATGTCCCAAATGTCCCAAACCCAGGCCACCCCTGATAGCAACACAGGGGGGTAAAACACAACTACAAATCTACAAAACCTCTCCTAACAGACACACAGGATATTTGCCTTTTCATTGTGGGAGTCAGCCATGGCATCACTCATCTGTCACGTTCCCCACCAGCAGGTCTGGAGCTGCCATCTGCCCCCTCCCCACCTCTGCATGTCCCCCGCCAGCAGGGCCATGACTCAGCCCTCCACAAACCAAGAATCCCCACGTTTGCTCTCTGTATCCATGCCCTGCAGTCTTGTTTTCTCCCCTTTTTGTTTCCAAGATTGTGATGCCAGGGAGAAAAAGAGGAAAAAAAGCAAACTCATTTCCATCTTCTTGGGATATTTCCATCTGCCCACAGCCACCTCCTGCCACCACGCTGGTGTCTGTGAGAGTGACCTGAGCTCTGCAGGGAAAGGAAGAAGACTCTGAAGTCTTCAAGAAGGAAAAAATCCTTCCCTGGCAGGGTGGGCAGGCCCTGGCACAGGGTGCCCAGAGCAGCTGTGGCTGCCCCTGGATCCCTGGCAGTGCCCAAGGCCAGGCTGGACAGGGCTTGGAGTAACCTGAGGGAGTGGAAGGTGTCCCTGCCATGGCAGGGGTGGCACTGGATGATCTTTAAGGCCAAAATTCTAATTCTGATTCACTGGTCTTCCCCAATCAACCAAAATTAACCAGAATTCTCCCTGCAAGTCTCGGGCTCACTTCACCTCTGTCGCCACGTGCAGGAGAAGCAGCTCCCTCAGGAAAATTCCCTGCAAAAACCACTGGAAATGTCTCCAAAGCAGGACTTTCCCTGGCAAAGCAGCATCCTTGCCAGGCCAGTGGCATCAGAACAGTTTCATGTGCCCCAGTTGTGCCACACGCCCTTCCCTCAGCCCCCTGCTCTCTGCTGAACCCCGCCAGGGGTCTCAGGAAAGCTCAGTTTGTTTTTGGGGTGCTTGCAGAGTTCACAGCCTTCACAGTGCAAGCCTCCCTGATGAAGATAAACAATTTCTGTGACACTTTCCTAATTATGGAGAAGAGTTTCCTAAAGGGGACTGAACTCTCTGCTCTGCACTGATGGGAAAAGGAATAACTGACATAGTTGCAGCATTTTTCATACTGCAAGATCCAAAATCCTGCTGTAAACACAATCTGTGAGTGGGGATTGCTTTGCTCAGCACTGAAACACAACTTTGAAAGTGAACAGCAGCAAGACAAAGATTTTTTTGGGGGGGTTTAGGTCGGGAATTCAGAGGTTTCATAAAAAGGACATTACAGTTTTGGGGAATAATCACAGATTTGAGGGCAGTTTGAGCGGGTTGTGGCCCAGTTCCTCTTATGGGAAATGCAGAACATTTGGATGAACTGTTGGATAAACTGATCCTGTTTAGGACCAGGATTTTTCCTCTCTGACAAACCATCAGAGCTCTTTCAAAACTGAACCAGCCTCATCCTTCCCAAATCTCTCTGTAAATTCCCTCTGAGGATTAGAAACACAATCACTGGGAATGGCATTGCCCAGAAATGCCCGGGTTCAGGGAAATGATCTTCTCCTTGTCCATGGAAGAGGAGCTCAGAGCCAGCCAGGAGAGCCCTGATTCCCAGAATTTGCCCATCTGTGCCACCTAAACCAGGCAAGAGCTGCCAACACACCCAGCCCAGGGAGGAATCTCAGTGCAGCATTTTGGGGTGGGTTTTAAAGGATTTGGGTTGCCTAGACCAGAGCTACAAATGCCAGCATCTATTCCTTCACCTCCAAGGGATCAATCTTGCCTGGCTGGGTCCCAAGATGTGGAATGAGGGTGAAAAGGACTCGCTGCAGGTGCCACCTGTGGCCACAGCCCCTCGTCCCTGCACTCCCTGTCTGTTCCTGCTGCACTCCCTGCTTGGGGACATGGACAGTGACACACTGGGGGTGGCTTGGCCACTTCCCACTGCTCTCAGACCCAGCTGGCACCACTGTGGGGCCACTGTGGGAAAAAGCAGAGGCAGCCACGCTCCGAGTGGGAAGGAAGGGTAAAATAAAAAATGCAGCCCCCGACGGGAAGAAATGCTGATGTCTGCTCCAGACCAGAAGGCTGAAGGACAGCTTTATTAAAACTATACTATATTACATTAATATTCTATTTAAAGAGAGACTATCCCATTCTACATACTTGTTTCTTATTTACCTAACTCACTCAAACTGTGACTCTGCTGAGAGCCCGACACAGCTGGACCCCACTGGTCACTGACCCCAAACAACCTTCACCAGAACCCAGCCCTGCAATCCCTGCAGGTGAACAATCCCCACACCACATTCCACATGGAGAAAACAAAGGGGCAGAGATAAAGATTGTTTTCTCTTCTTCTCTCTGTGCAATCCCGAGAGACAGAATTGTGTCTGTCTGTGCAGAGGATGTGAATGTCACAAAAGGGAAAATGTTGGCAAATGTTGACCTGTCCATCCTGAACGTCACTGCTGCTGCAGGTGACATTCCTGTCTCCTGAGGATGGCTCAGGGCAAATCCAGGAGGGTTTTCCTGTCCCGCATTCGTGCTGGGATGTCCACAAGCCCCTCCATGGAAGAGGAAGGGAAGCAGAGATGCCTCTTGCAGGACACTTGTTCCCAGCTGGACACAAGACCACCTCACCCATGGTGGCTGTCCCCTTGCCTGGACAAGTGACAGGGACCCCCTGCTCTGCCTGAGCTGTTTTTCCCAGCTCTCCTCCTTTCTCCAGCTCTATCCTGGAGTCTTGCATTGGCTTGGAGCTGTTTTTTCAGGGGAGAAGCATAAACAGAGCTCTGAGGGACACTTGTGACTGTTTATTTGCTGGTGCTCTTGCCTCCTTTCTTGGTCATGGTTGCAAGAAAACATTTTTTTTTTTTTTTCAAACTTCAATAGAAAAACAAATTAATGGCTTCCTCCAGCCTCTGCTGGCCAGCAAGAGCAGCTGTCACCCACAAAGCCTGGGAATTGTGACTCTGAAAAGACTGGGAACAGGTCCCTGGCTTTGGAGAGAGGCTGGGATCAAACATAAGGAATTTCATCTCCAGGGTGGCTGCACAGCCAGGAGTGCCATCTTCTGGTGCTCGCTCCAGGATGGCACCCTGTCATCGCCCAGTGATGGGCACAATCACAGAATCCCACTGGGGTTGGAAAAGTTCTCCATGTCCATCAAATCCATCCTGTGCCTGATGTCACCCACCGTGTCCCCAGCCCAGAGCACCGAGTGCCACCTCCAGCCCTTCCTGGGACGCTCCAGGGATGGGGATCCAACCCTCCCTGGGCAGTTCCAGGGCCTGAGCACCCTTTCCATGGGGAAATTCCTGCTGCTGTCCACCCTGAGCCTGCCCTGGCCCAGCCTGAGGCCCTTCCCTCTCCTCCTGTCCCTGTCCCTGGGAGCAGAGCCTGACCCCCCCCGGCTGTCCCCTCCTGTCAGGAGCTGTGCAGAGCCACAAGGGCCCCCCTGAGCCTCCCTTTCTGCAGCCCAAAGATCCCACTTGGTGCAGAAGGAGGGACACGTTCCAGGCAGTTCTTTTCCAGCTCTTCCCGGGTCTCCACCCTCCAGCCCCTCTCCTCCAGCTGCAGTCTCTCCTGCGCTGCTGGATTTCCTGGCCCATCCTTGCAGGCTGTCAGCATTGAATGGCTTTTTCTTTTGCCACCACTGACCCTCTTTCCCTGGATCCCTGCTCCTGGCTCATCCTGGGAGAACAAGTTCTTCCTGGCTGTTCTTCCAGCCGGGAGCTGCAGGGAGCGAACGCTGTGGACTGAGCTCCGTGCCCTGAACCTTCTCCTCTGACAGATGTCCCCTGGCTGCTCCTTCCCGCTCACCTCTGGGGCCAGGAGCAGCTGTCCACTCCCTACACTTACTGGGAGTGACTCCATGAAGAATGGAAAACCACTGGATCAGGAGCAGATATCTGAGCTGTCTGCAGGAGGGGAAGTTTCCTCCCCACCTGCCTGGGGCAAGCAAACATACAAACCTAAAAGGTGTCCCGTGAGCTGCTGGTCTGGGATTTGGGGATATTCAACAATGAAGTGGATGGAAAGGAAGAGCTTTGTGCAGGTCTGTGGGTGCTGATGGGGAAATGAGGCCAGGGCTGGATGAGGGAAAAACAAAACAGCGGGATAGGGAGGCAGAGAACATCCCCAGCTTGTGCTGAGGCTCCAGTGTGGTCACTCTGGTTCTTCAACGGGGCCGTGTGTTCATCTGGCCCTAAATGTGCCTGGGAACAAGAACAGCGTCCTGTGGGTGCATCTCATCCCTGCCCCTCTGGCCTGTGTGGGATTTCAGCTGCACAGCTGGGAGAGCTTTGTCTCTGTGGTGCTCTGGAAAGGAGTGAGCTCAGCCCAGGCTCCCCAGCTTCTGCAGCAGCTCCCAGAACCCATTCAGGCTCCTCCATGCCTCCCCCCATTTGCAGGAGACAAACTCAGTGATGAACAGCCCTCTGTGTTTCTCCAGGGCAGCAAGAACTCGCAGTGCCAGCGCCTTCAGAACCTCGGGCTGCTCCACTGCAGCAACGTGGAGATGAAAACTGGAGATAGGGAAATGAGCTGCCAGGCCAGGATCCAGAAGGACATCTGAGAAATCAGGCAATTCTATTCCAAAGGCATAACTTTTTGTGTTCTCACAGCTACAAATATAGCTCCCAGAACAGGCTCTTCTCTGGCAGGGCTTGTCTATTTGGCTCATCAGAGTAGTAGCCAGGCAGAGGATAAAGATCTTTGCTATCAACCCTTTTAGCTAAAAAATGGAGCTTAAATGAACCTTTTCTAGACAAACATCTGGAGGAGTGTGGATGGAGTGAAACTGTGCTAGGAATTCACTCCAGCACTTCAGCAATTCCCTTTCTCTCTCCAAGCTTTCACAGTGCTCTTGCTCTTCTTCAGGGGACATCATTTACAGTTTGTCCCCTGAAGTTCCCCAAAATTTTCAGAATGATTGCTCTGTAATGGGGCCACGAGGTTGGTAAGGGGACTGGAGCACATTCCCTGTGGAGACAGGCTGAAAAAGTTGGGGATATTCAGCCTGGAGAAGAGAAGAATGTGTGGACACCCCTCAGCCTCTTCCAACACCTGAAGGGTTCCAGGGAAGCTGGAGAGGGACAATTCATCAGGAACTGGAGGCACAGGACAAGGGGAATGGCTTCACACTGAAAGAGGGGAAATTCAGGTTGGGTATGTGGAAGAAATTCTTTACTGTGGGGTTGGGGAGGCACATCTGGTTAGGATTAATAGGATCTTTGTTGTGTGTCAAGCAATTTATCTTCCTGGGTCCACTGGAATGCCAAGGTAAGCCAGGTCTTGCACGAGGATGTCCCCCCATCCCTCAGCTGTCCAGACCCTCTGTTGTGACTTCCTTGTGCAGTAAAAGCACTGCCTGTTTTCACATTTGAAATGTGCTGCTGCTAAAACATCTAAATGCAGCCTTGGGATTGCACTTCTCCGCTGTTTATCTGTTTTCCCTTTAAACATCCCATGCATGAAACCCCCTCAGACTGGAACCTTTCCTGAACTCCCAGCCTGATGAAGCAGCTCTGTCCATCTGAAGCCATTCCACCTTGTCCTGTCACTCCAGGCCCTTGTAAATAATCTCTCTCCATCTTCCCTGTAGCTCCTTCAGGCCACAGTTAAGTCACCCCAAAGCTTCTTTTCTCCAGGCTGAACAATCCCAACTCTCCCAGGTCTAATCCCCAGTTTCATTTCAGCCAAATTTTAGGGCCAAAGCTTTTGGTTTTGCCACCCTGAGACAATTTAGTGACAGTCCTTGTCTGTGGCTTGGCTCCTTCACCCTTTATAGCTACAAAGAAAACTGTCTTTTCTTGGCCTTCAGCCTAAACTTTGATGTCTTTCCAAGAGCTTTTCAACTGTGTTTTCATTTATGGACAGCTAAAACTTTCCCAGTGAAGATAAAGGAGTTTTTTTTGTCAGTGTCACATATGCAGTTTGCTGTGAGGAATGTGTGAAAGTGCCTTTCTCAGCAACCTTTGTGGGTCCCAGTGATCTGCAGATATCGCCCTGAAAACTTCCTCTGCTGCATAAACAGAGCAGGAGGGACAGGAACTGGAGGTGTCACATGAAACTTCATGCCTTGCACTGAAAATCAAGTGATAACCATGGTTTCTTCCCATGTTAAATCTGTAAAGCTGTGAATTGATTTAACACCCCATGGATGTCCAGGGAAATGCTGTCAGCTCATAAACCCAGCCTGGCCAGTCACTGAACCAAGGCTTGAACTGTTCTCAGCACTTCTTTCTCTGGTCACTTCAATTTGAGACAATTTCTTCATCTTTATGACTTGCAAAAAAAAAAAAAATCCTGAAAAGCCCAATTTGGTGCCAAATAAACAAGCTCATTTTTGGTTTATATTTGAGTTGCCAGTGTGATTTCCTGAGATCTGGCTGTGCTTGGGCTGGATTTCATGTTTAACATGATGTTTGACCTTAACAGATTCTTAAGCATTGCCAGCTCTTGACTGTTTATTTTCTTTTTTCCCCCTTCTTGCCTCCCATTCCCCATGGATGGAATTCCATGAGAAGACCCTTCCTTCTCCACTTGGAGTTTCTCCCCTGTCATCATTGTGACCTCTCCTTTGAAGCCAGAACTGTTCCTGGGGAAGAACCTTTTCCATGACGATGGATGTGATTGAGCCATGAAGCAGCACAGGGCAAAGGAAGATCCAGGAATTATTTTGATGTATAAATAATGTACTTTTTTAGGGTGTTCTAAGGTAAACAGGCAGGGTCCCTGTTGCCCTTCTCACTGCTGAAACACATCACTGTGGGATAATCAATTTGTCCTAAATTTAATCTTTCCATGGCTGCCAGGTCAAGAGGAGCTCTTTAACCACAGAGTGCTCAAGGAGCCAGGAGAGTCCTCCAGAATCCTGCAGGAATAAACACACAGTGGTGGCTGTGCCTCTCCCAAACTGCTTTTCTGGAATGCCAGGACACTGGGGGAGCCGGCGACCTGCACAACTGGTGCAGGCTGAGCAAGAGCCAAGAACCTCAGCTTTCCATCCTTACTCCACCTCCTCCTTCTTCCCAAACCTTTCCCTGTGTGTCCAGCCCTTGGAGGGGAAGCTGCTCTGAGCCCAGACCAAGCTCAGCCCCGTGGGGAGGGTCCTGAGGTGGGGAGCAGGAGAGGGAGCAGTGCTCCCAGAAAAAGGTCACTGCCATTCCCAGGACACTTTGCTGACATTCCACCTCCTTGGTCCTTGGGAGCGGGGCAGGTTGGCACCTGCAAGGAATATTTTGCTCTGCTTTTCCATTTATCTGCCAAATAAAGCCCAAATCCCTTTCCCTACCTTTAATCACAGCATTTCGAGAGAATTTCCCAGTGAATACACACAGCATTTATTGGCTCTGTCTCCTCCTCAGCTGGAGTTAATTCAGAGAATAATGGAGGAACTTTATCTATTAATTAAAAATAATGACTTTATAAACTGGCAGATGTGTTAAACTTCAAAAGACCTGCATTGAAGCCCAATAGGAACAGGCAATTTACAGGCTCGAATAATAAAGGAAATTGCCTTGGAATAGGTTTATCCTGCAAGATGAAATCCTCTCCAGCCATTAGAAACTGCAAAGGGAATTATTGTGGCTGGTAGTCCTTAGATTAACCACGTTTACCCCCCTATTTCAGAGGTGTGGGCACTTCTTTTGTACCAGGAAAAAACTGAGAAAGGGCATTTTCCCCTCCGAGGTAAATTCACAAAGAAGCCATTGCAGCCATTCCCATTTATTTTCTCCCCAATTGTTTCCAGATTGTGCCTGCTCATTTTGCAAACAGAAGGAGCCCAGCTGCATGTTTCATGCTCCTCACATCCCCACCAGCAATAAAAGCTCTGCTACCTTTAATGTGACAGCAGAGAAGAGCAGCGAGCCAGCAAAGCCACAGCTGCCTGCCCAGGAGTGGTCAGGGACGGTCACACGGCCCCACCAGAGCTTTGGAGATGCTCAAAACTCGGGAATGGGCACTAAATCCTGGAAAGGTTTGCTAGAGCACAATAAAAGATCTGAAAGTATTGGAGAGCATCCGGAGGAGGGACACGGGGATGGGGAAGGGTCTGGAGGAGCAGCTGAGGGCACTGGGATTGTGCAGCTGGACGAGGCTGAGGGGAGACCCCTTGGGGTCTGCAGCTCCTCCCGAGGGGCAGCTCCAATCTCTGCTCCTGGGACAGGACCCAGGGAGGGCTGGAGCTGAGCCAGGTTGGATTTTGGGAAAGGTTCTTCCCCCTGAGGGTGCTGGGCACTGCCCAGGCTCCCCAGGGAATGGGCACGGCCCCGAGGCTGCCAGAGCTCCAGGAGGGTTTGGACACCCAGGCTGGGATTTTGGGGCTGTGCAGGGCCAGGAGCTGGGCTGGATGATCCTGTGGGTCCCTTCCAGCTCAGGATATTCTGGGACTCTCTGATTTGCAGATGAGAGAGACACAGAGAAGCCCCAGAGCTGCCTGCAGCCCTCCAGGTGTCCTTCCCACTGCGGGGATGTTCTTCCCCCATGGGGAAAACAGGGATGGTTTGGGGTTTTGGAGCTGCGTGGGGCAGAGCTCTCACTGCTCACTCTCTTGTTAAAACAGAAGCATTTACACAGATTAGACAGCAAAACCACGGGGTGAGATGTTTTCTTCCCACTGCCAAGCACAAGGGGTGGCAAATATTGACTCCAGACTCGTCAGGGCTCCAGCAGTGGAGAGAAAAGTGCAGCCTGTGCTCTGGGGCTGGGGCCTGCAGGGTGACAACCTCAACTGCTCGTGCCTCAGGGTGGTGGCTGCGAGGACACAGAGTGTTTACAGCTCCTGGATGCTGTGGCTGTTCTCAGAGCTGCCCCAAACATGTCCCAGGTGCCCAGGGACCTGTCCTGAATGCCCAGGTGTCCGTGTGGAAGCTGCTGGACACCTGTGAGGAGCTGGCTGGCAGCGTGCTGCTGGCTGTCCTCCTGCTTTCCAGCTGCCACTCCAATTAAAAGGAGCTGAAAACACCCAAATTCTCTCCTGATAGCATTTTCCATAGAAGCAGGGGGACAGGGTTGCTCTGCAGGCACGAATGATGTTGTATTTAGGTTGTGTTTATTCAGGGAATGAGGGAAATCTGGATTTCATGCCCCTGCAACGATGAGTTCAGGAAGCTCTTTGAGGAGCAGGCAGGATTTTTTCAGCTGGGGATGCATCAGGCATCCAAACAAATAAATATCAGAGCATGGAGAGCCCAGCCAGGCCCTGTCTCCACCCTGCCAGTGACAGCAGGACAGCACAGGAGCTTGGCCAGCGTGGTGGAGCAAGGCCTGACTGCTCAGATCTGCGTGTTCCACCCTCCTGACAGCTTTACAACACCAACTCCCTCCCATGAACCTGGGAAAGAACTCAGCTGGTGTTTGCTGCATCCTCTGCACCTCCTGCTCTCATGATTTTAGGAGTGTGAGGTCACAGCAGTGAGGATCGAGCCTAGAGATGGGAGCCAGCTCAGGAAAAAGCACCAGGACCTTTGCAAGTCTGTCAAAATTGGAATTAGAGGAGAGGAAAAAAACCCTCAGGCACTTCCCACACCCCTGCAGGAGGCACCTCTCCCCTCTCCTTAGAGAAACCTGTGTTTGTCTGGAGAGCTTTAGGCCAGGCTTAAAGGGGTTTTGTGCTGCTCACCTGCACTGGGCAGAGCTCACTGCTTCCAGCTGCCTGGCAGTGATGGGCAAGGAAAAAAAACCAGCTGGAGTGTCCCCCCAGGATTTGTGGCAGGTTCCCTACGGCACCTTTGCATCAGCCCTGCTGTGAAATCCATGTTCTCCACGTGGAAACCCCAGCCAAAGCTGGCTGCTACAAACCCGTGTGGGTGATTTAGGTGTGGTTGGGTGTGAGAATAAAGCAGATGCTCAAAGCATTTTGTTCTTCTGAGAGCAACAATTTCTCACAAAGCCACAGATGTTGGGTGGAAAGAGAAGGTCCAAGAATTCCTCCTCAGAAAAGCAGCAGTTCAAAATAGAAATGGGGGAGTCTTGCTCTTGAAGGTCCCACAGACAGAAAAATCCCAAAGCAGGTGGGGAAAATTTGGGTACCTGTCAGCCTCAGCCTCCCAACAGCTCCCCACCAAGCCCTTGGTCCTGCCCCAGTGCAATCCAGTGAATCCAGCTGGGAAGTTTGTTTGTGTGCCTGGGGGACAGGGCAGCACCTTCAGGAATGGTCAGGGAATGGAAAGATATCAAATGCCCCCCAAAAATAGCAGCTATTCCACAGCCCAGGGCTTGGAGGTCCTGTGTGGATAAGAGCAGAAGGGAACAGCAGCATATGGTGAAGTGCCTGATGCCAAGTGGAATTTTTCCAGGCATGTTTGAGGACCTCAGGTTGAAGTGCTGCTCCCAAGGCCTCCCTCAGAGCCTATATTTAACCAGGTTGGATTTGCTGGCAGCGCCCTGCACATCACCCCTCTCCCAGAAAAAGCTTTTTAAAGGGCTGGAAGAGGATTCTGGTGCAAAGGCAAGAAATGGTTAAGAAAAAAGGAAAGCTCAAAGGTGCTTTCCTTGTAACGTGGATGCCACACCCAAGGAGTGCACAGGAGCTTCAGGTGCCTCCAGCAGCCCTCCCAGGCTATTCCTTGGACAGTCTAAAATATTTTTTTTTTCTTTTCTTTCCCCTTGGAGCCCTTCCCCAGCAGCAGGAATGCCCAGCTGGAGGGCACAGCCCTGGCTGCTCACCTCAATCTCAGTGGGAAGAGCACCCAGCTCCACCAGGGGCTCCCAGCCCCATCCCAGCCCTGCAGGGAGATCGCTGCCTCCCCCCCGTTCTGCCAGGAAGCTTTAGGATGTGTGGGCATCCTAAAGCAGCGGGCTGGGAAGGGCTGCCCGGGTTGCTCAGGCTTTGAGCACCATCTCCTGTCCTGCTGGCTCGGCTCCATCCAGGTGCTGGGGCAAACTCCCAGGAGCAGATTGCTCTGCTGGCCTCGGTCCATAAATCCCACAAACATGGGACAGCATCGTGCTTCCCAGGCCTGGATAAAGAGCCTTTTGGCCTTCTGAATTCCTGAGCCTCTTCACACAGTGGCTCTGTGAGGCCAGGGAGGCAGATGGAGCTCCAGGCTTCTATCGGGAGCTGCTCACTTCGCCCAGCTCAGCTTCATCTTGTCTCTCCTCCGAAGGAGCTCTGTGCTGTTTTCCTTTCAGGTCTCTGGAGTGATCCAGTCACCAGGAGCTGCGGCATGTTTGGCAGCAGTGAGAGCTTCAGCGGGGAGGCATTTTCCTGGAGCTAAAAGCTCCTGCCTGTAAGGGGACACTCAGCGCTGGCGGGGTCACTCTTGACGTCAATGGCACTCGTTGGCTCCTGTCCTGGGGGATATCGATGCACAGGCACCCCTTGCCCTCACTTCCCCCCTCCCTGCAGGCCCATGTGCCATCTGCCACCACCCTGCGTCCTGCTCAGGCTCCTCGGGGACATCCAGCTGGTGAATATTCCCAAATTCACACCCCCTGCCTATCTCCACCACCACCAGGATCTGCCTCCAACAAAAGCGCCCCAAGGGCTCGGCTTGGGCCACTCTGATCAAACCCCACAATGTTTGGAGACGCTTTTCCCCCCACCAGCAGCAAATTCTGCCCCTGTGGGTGCCCCTCAATGCCTGGCAGCAACGCCAGCACTGGAACCACAAAGCTGCTGCTCCCAGCTGGATGGGAGAGGGCACAGCTGGATGGAGAGGGCACAGCTGGATGGAGAGGGCACAGCTGGATGGGAGAGGGCACAGCTGGACTGCAGAGGGCACAGCTGGATGGAGAGGGCACAGCTGGATGGAGAGGGCACAGCTGGACTGCAGAGGGCACAGCTGGATGGAGAGGGCACAGCTGGACTGGAGAGAGCACAGCTGGATGGAGAGGGCACAGCTGGATGGAGAGGGCACAGCTGGACTGCAGAGGGCACAGCTGGATGGAGAGGGCACAGCTGGATGGGAGAGGGCACAGCTGGATGAGAGAGGGCACAGCTGGATGAGAGAGGCCACAGCTGGATGGGAGAGGGCACAGCTGGATGGGAGAGGGCACAGCTGGACTGGAGAGAGCACAGATGGATGGAGAGGGCACAGCTGGATGGGAGAGGCCACAGCTGGATGGGAGAGGGCACATCTGGACTGCAGAGGGCACAGCTGGATGGGAGAGGGCACACCTGGATGGGAGAGGGCACAGCTGGACTGGGAGAGGGCACACCTGGATGAGAGAGGGCACAGCTGGATGGGAGAGGGCACAGCTGGATGGGAGCAGGGCACAGCTGGACTGCAGAGGGCACAGCTGGATGGCAGAGGGCACAGCTGGATGGGAGCAGGGCTGGAGCTGCAGCAGAGCACAGGCAGGCTGCTGGGATAGCCCTGCTGGCATTTTAGTGCTTCTCTCACTCCCTCAGGCAGAACAAAACTCATCCCACAGGGCTTTTACCCCATCACACCTTGCTGGGACACTGAGTTCCTCTGCACTGGATTCGTTTCCAGCCTCCCAAACTGGGAATAATGTTGCCGTTGTCCCTGCAGTTCCATGTGGTCTTGTACTCCTTCCTATAAATATTTTTCTGCTTTTCCAGGACTGTGAAAGCCGGGACTGTTTGGTGAGGTTTAAAGGGATCAGAGCTAAACACGTTGATAGGGGTGATGTGTGTTGGGAAGCACACATTCCCTGGAGAAGCCCACTCTAATCCTGGGGAAAACCACTTAGCAGTGCTATAAATGAAGCAAAATCTGTTGCTGTTTTTATTTGGAAAAAAAAAAAAAGTACAGCTCACACAGCAAATTATTTTGGGGAGTAATAATTGCACAATCAGGGCTAAAAGTGGATATTCTAAAAAGAAATGTGTGGGGTAATGTTGATCATTACTGGAAAAAAAAATAGCAGCACATGCTTGGGGAGCTGAAGCAGGGGAAAACAGAGAGCCCCCAAAATAGCAGCTATGAACCAGGTTATATTTTAAACCTCCTGGGAGCCAGAGCAGAGGGCCAGGAGCCAGGGCCACGTGGGATCTGCACTCTGCAGGTCTGTGCTGAGATCCCCAGGAGCCCTGGCGTGGCAGCAGATGTTGTCCATGAGGCAGCAGAGCCCCTCTCTCTGCCCACTTTATCCCTGTTTACCACCAGTGGGGCAAGCAGGGTCAGCGGGATGGGACAGAGGACACCTGGGCTGAGACAGAGGGAAAAAAAAAAAAAAAAAAGGAAAGAAATATGATCCAGGGATTTTTCACCCCCTCTAGATTTGGAAACACCACGTGATTCCTAATGGCCCACTGCAAGTTATTACCAATCCCCTCGGCAGGCAGAGTGGGAAAATGAGGAGGAAGGGCCAGGGTTCTGCTTCACTTCACTTTAAGGACCTGAAGCTCATCCAGTGCCACCCCCAGCCACTGTCCCAGGGTGATCAAACACCTGGCCTTGGCACTGCCAGGGATCCAGGGGCAGCCCCAGCTGCGCTGGGCACCCTGTGCCAGGGCCTGCCCACCCTGCCAGGGAAGGATTTATTCCCAATATTCCATCTAACCCCTACTCTCTGTCAGTTTGAAGCCATTTCTCCTTGTCTGACACTCCAGGCCCAGCCCAGCTGTGCTGTGGGGGAATGAATTGCAGAACACTGGGCATCACCTGGGGCCAGCCCTGGTGCCTGGCAGGGTTTGGTGGCTGCACAAGGTGCCAGCTCTGCTCCTCAGCACTGCCAGCTCTGTCCCTGTGTGCAGCACAGCCACAGGGACGTGGTGACACTCATTTCTGGGCCCAGTCACTCACCTGAGCTCTGAGCTGGAGCTGCCCACAGCCTCTTGGTCCTGGCCATAAAATAAAAGCCATTCTTTTCTCTCTCTCAGGATTTTTTCATAGAGGAGCACAGAGAGAAGAAAGAGAAAAACAATTTCTATTTCTGCTCCTTGTTTTCCCCACGTGGAATGTGTTTGGAGAATTGTTTACCTGGGGTGATTGCTTGGTTGGATTCTGGTGAGGATTGTTTGAGCCTGGTGGCCAATCCAACCCAATCCAACCCAATCCAACCCAATCCAATCCAATCCAACCCAATCCAATCCAACCCAACCCAATCCAATCCAATCCAATCCAACCCAATCCAATCCAACCCAACCCAACCCAACCCAATCCAATCCAACCCAACCCAACCCAGTCCAATCCAATCCAATCCAATCCAATCCAATCCAATCCAATCCAATCCAATCCAATCCAGTCCAATCCAGTCCAATCCAATCCAACCCAACCCAATCCAATCCAATCCAACCCAATCCAACCCAATCCAATCCAATCCCAATCCAATCCAATCCAATCCAATCCAATCCAACCCAATCCAACCCAATCCAATCCAATCCCAATCCAATCCAATCCAATCCAATCCAACCCAACCCAATCCAATCCAATCCAATCCAACCCCATCCAATCCAATCCAATCCAACCCAATCCAATCCAATCCAATCCAATCCAATCCAATCCAACCCACCTGTGGCTGCACTCTCAGAGAGGGTCACGAGTTGTGAGTTAGATATGGCAGTTAGAACAAGTAGATTTGTAGCTTTAGTATCTCCTTTAAATAGTATATTAATGTATTATAGCATAGTTATAATAAAGAAATCATTCAGCCTCCTGAGCTGGAGTCAGACATCAGCCATTTCTTCCCACCAGGTTTACCTGTGTTTACAATACCTGCCTGAGTCCCTGTCCTTCCCAGAAAGCTGCTCTCAGAGGAGAGCATTCACCCAGAGCAGGAGCAGTGCCAGCACCGAGCCTGGCACGGGAACAAGGAGTTCTCCCTGCCACGGATGGGTGGAAAAGCAGGAAGAGCAAGGTGGGAGTGCAGCCCCCAGCGCTGGTGGCAGATGTCCAGCCCTGGTACACTGGCTGGTTTGTTCAGAGCCCTGCATGGAGAGCAGCCTGCTGAATAGGCACAGTCAGCCCTGGCAGCTGGGGTGGCTATTGGGCAGGACAGTGACAAATCCTGCCTGGCAGAACCCACAGCAGACAGGACTTGTTGTGATGGTTGGATGATCACAGGGGGTTCTGCCCGTCTCCCCCTGATGAAAGGCCCTTGCTTAGGCCCAGGAGCAGCTCTGGCTCACTCAGGAGCTGAATCCCTCTCTCATTTCACATTCAGGTGCTGGAATGAATTCATAATGGCAGGAATTAAATGCCAGCTTGTTTTCTGTGGGTCTAGCCTGGCTTGCCCTCACCCTGCTGTTTACACTGACTGCAGCAGCTGGCCCGGCTCAGCCCCTGCAGGGTAAAACAGCCACAGCCAGGGGCTGCCTGTCCTGTCCCCTGGGCTTGCTTCGTGTGCTTGGCCCTGGCAGCAAATTTCCAAGCTGGATTGGACAGGACAAAGGGGAATGGCCTCAAACTGCCAGAGGGCAGGGTTAGATGGGGTATTAGGAAGAATTTTTTTCCCTGTGAGGATGGGATGAGAAGCTGTGGCTGCCCCTGGATCCCTGGCAGTGCCCAAGGCCAGGTTGGACAGGGCTGGGAGCACCTGGGACAGTGGGAGGTGTCCCTGCCATGGCAGGGGTGGCACTGGATGAGCTTTAGGTCCCTTCCAACCCAAACCATTCTGATTCTGTGAAGAGGAGGTGGAAATATCTGTGTGAAGGAGCCTCTCCTGCAGGGCCCACCCCATTCCCTGTCTCCTACGATCATTTCAGCATTTTCCCTCAGCTCCATCCCTGTGCTCAGTGGGAAGGACTCTGGGAGCAGTGGGACACAGCCACGTCCTCAGCACTGCTGCAGTGGCCCCACAAATCCTCATTTGTGCCTCCACTCCTCCACCTGCACAGGCAGCAGAGCCCCAGGGGAGTGACCAAGGCCACGGCAGCACCAAAACCCAGATCCTGGGCCACAGCTCAGTGCTGGGGTCATTAATGGCAGGAATGACCTGCAAGGCTCCACATCCCAAGGCTGACTCTGGGAAATCAGCTTTTTATTTCTAACTGGAGAAAAAAACTTCTCTGCCACTGCTTTGAGAATGAGCAAAGCCCCTGCAGTGTTCATTTGCACACCCCCTCCCCTCGTGGTGAGTTCCGTGAGAGGAGCTTAATGATCCTTCCTCAAAGCGTAGGAATTTGTTTTACACATCCCACGGAGCTGGAAGGCAGAGGAACACACACTGTGGGGGCTCAAAAGGTCTTTGAGACAAGCTGGGGAGGGACAGCCCTTCCAATCTGTTGTTGTTCCAACTCTTGGGAACGTGGAATCTCCTGGAGCCCAAAGTGTCCACGGGCAGAGTGGCTCCAAATGAGCAAATCTGCAACTGCAAATAATCTGTGCTGAGAAACAGCTGGTGAATTACCAGCCCTGCTCCCCACGGCCCAGGGGAAGCTGGGCAGGACAGAACGTTCATTTATTGGCACAGCCCTGCTGTTTGCCTTTCATTTCATCCCACTTTCACAACCAGCCCTGTTTGTGGGTCACTGGGGGTGCCACATGCCCCTAAAATGCCACCACACTTCATTAAAACTGAGTGGAAGAGCGAGAAGCCAGCTGCCAACTCCCTTGGGGTGCTGAGAGGGCTCTCATTTGCACAGAAGCCAAATGCACAGAGTGAAAATTCAATATTGGCCTCTCGGGATCGTTTATTTTACGGCTTGGAAGGTGCCAATAAAATCTCCTGCTTTCAGCAACGATGCCAGGGGAGAGAAGGATGAAGGGGGCGTAGTGCTCTGGCCCCTGCCTCTGTTGGAGTAGGACATTCTCCCTCTGAGAATAAAGCTGGGCTCCCAAACTCAATCAAAGCAGAGAATTAAAGCCCAGTTTCACAAGAAGAGGTGCAAACAGGGGGCACATGTGAAGCCGTGCTGGGCTCACCCTCGGGCACTGCACGTCGGGACTCTGCAGTTCTGGGCTTGGCTCTGGTGTTAATTTGCCACTAATCAGCAGCTCTGGCCGCTGTTTCCTGCCCATTTCCCATCAGCAGCAGCAAAATAACAGCGTGGAGCACTGAGAGGTTCTTTGTTAAGTTACAGAGCTTTCCGAGGTGCAGTTTTATTGCCTGTTTATCACAGGACGATGGAGTGACCTGAGCTGGAAAGGATCCTCCAGTGCCACCCCTGCCATGGCAGGGACACCTCCCGCTGTCCCTGGCTGCTCCAGCCCCAGCCTTGGGCACTGCCAGGGATCCAGGGGCAGCCTCAGCTGCTGGGAAAAGGATGGAAAGGAATCCAAAGGCAAACCTGTGAAGGTGTTCCAGGCTATTCTCAGGGAGAATTTATTCCCAGAGGAGTTTCCAACGAAGGGAGCCCACCCTGCAAACTGCTCTGGCAGCAATGTCCCCAGTTTCACCAGCCAACCCCGTCTGCAACCACCCCTGCACTGACAAAAGGGTATTTATCCCATCAATTCCCTATAAAATAAATACACCAGAGCCTGGGCTGTGCAGGGAGTCGCTGATGTCCCTAAACCCAGCTCAGCCTGGCACAGAGGGTTCCTCCCTTGTCCTCTGTCCTTGTTTCTTCAGGAGGGTGCCTGGGAACACTCTAAAAACTCAAATTGCACAGGAGGAAAAACCCCAGAGAGAGGAGAGGGAGGAAGGGACAGAGAGAACCCATCAGTGGAGACCGCAGAGAGGAGAATGCTGATAAATAAAATCATTTCCAGCTCATTTCAAGAAGCAGCAGAGAGGGAGAAATGACAGGAGGGGTGGGGAGGTTTCCACCTCTCTCCTGCAGGGAACGAGGAGAGGATAAACGGAGCATAAACCTGGCCCCTCATCACAGTTATCTGCAGAAGGAGCTGAGATCAGGCCCATAATGGGATGGGTGCCCTCTGAAACTTTGCATTTCTGCCATGTCCAGGAGGTTCCTGACCCAAATCCCTGCAAATTTGTTGAATTGCCATAATAAAAATCCCTTCTCTGTCGAAAATACTGAGAGGAACTGAATAAACCTCTCGACTAAAGGGGATTTATTGCCTTTATTGAGTCAGGGGATCCAGAGGAATCTTCCTTTTTCCTTTTTCCTTTTTCCTTTTTCCTTTTTCCTTTTTCCTTTTTCCTTTTTCCTTTTTCCTTTTTCCTTTTTCCTTTTTCCTTTCTCCTTTTTCCTTTTTCCTTTCTCCTTTTTCCTTGCCATCTTTTCCTGGCAGAGCTGCCCCATCCCAGATCCCTGGAGGGACCAAGGCTGGGAAACAGCTCTTGGTGATGCTTTTGAATCTTTTTTTTTTTTTTTTTTTTTTTTTGGGGGGGGAGCCTTTTTCCCCTTGGAAGGAACTTTCTGATGGTTGATTTATTTTTTTCCCCCCAACAATTTCTGAGCTTCTCATCATCCACGTGGCCCAGGCAGATTTGGTATCCTGGGAACTCCTGGCAGTTATTGACAGAAAATGCTGCTCCAGCAGAGGCTGCTGATAAAGCACAGATGGGAACAGGTAGAAGCTGTCTGTAAACAATTATTGGGTGAAAAGCCTGTGATTACAGCAGAATTCGTAACTGACGCAGCTGAGAATTGTGCAAGATTTAGGAACTGGAAGAGGATGCTGTGGGAATTGTTTCTCAGGAATCCACTTCTCCCAAAAAAAAGCTGAATTCTTGAAATCCTTCTACTCACAGAAGTTGAGGTGGGATTAAAAAAAGCATTTTCACAAAGTCTAACCTCACATTGTTTCAACATTTTTAAAAGCAGGTGGTCTGTTTAGGAGCTAAAACCAAAGCAATTTTAAATTTGACGTGTTAAATTTTAAATATTTAAATATCATTTGTTTTTTGCAGTCTACCTGTTCTTTAAAATGTATAAAGTAAAATCAGAGGGGGTTTTTTTGTTGTATTTTTGTTTTGTTTTGTTTTGTTTTGGTTTTTTTTTAGAGGTGTTAAATTATCCAAAACTGAAGCAAAATGAAAGGTTTTTTGTTGAGCTAGAACAATCTTTTTCTTCAGGCTGAGACCCTGGACGTGCTTTGGGCCGTTCCTGGGTGGGGTTTGGCCAGCACTTCTCATGACCCCAGAACGGTTCGGGTTGGGAGGGACTTTAAAACTCATCCCATTCCCCCTCCCTGCTGTGTCAGGGCCACCTTCCCCTGGCCCAGGTGCCTCAGGCTCCATCCAAGCCTGCTGCCTCTTGGCTTCTTGTCTGCCTCTGTCAAGGTCAGGGTGGAAGAGCTACAGATGGTATTTTGTGTTTGGGCTCAAGTGTTTATTGTTTCTTGTCTGTATTACAGTTTTACAAGCCACGAGTTCTGCACTATTCTGCTAACAGGCTACAAAATGCCCAGCTGTCTTTCTCTACAAAGTCCTCTAAGGCTAAACTATCCAATTAAGAAGTGACACCTACACTTTTTTTTAACTTTTAACCCAATAACCGATCACTCATGTCCTGCAATTCCATCCCATCACACAACACCACCCAAACCCATGAGGAAGAAGGTGAAGAAGAACAACCAGCCACTGCCCTAAAACCTCCATCCTGCCCCATATTTATTGCTATATTCCAAAACATTAAACTTTCATTTTTTTGGCCTCAGCTCAAATGCAGTGCTCTCTTGTAGCTCCGTGCCTTTCAGCACAGGAAGTTTAAAATTCTCAGCGTCCAGGCTTCCAACATCAGCCCTGATGCTTCACAAGCTCCCGAGGGATGCCTCGTGTGAGATCCAGCACGTGCAGGAGATGGAGCCCAGCCCGAGAGCCCCAGGGTGCTGGACACAAACAGAGACCCCTCCTTGCAAGGAGCTGCTGGCTCTGAAGTCTCATCCCTGAGCTCCCCAAAGCTTGGGTGAGGAGCTGAGCTCAGCTATTCCCTTCCCCCTCGCAGCATCCGGACCTGGAGAAGTCCATGGATGTGTGGAGTGGGCTCCCTGCTCCCTCAGAAGGGCCCTGAGCTGCAGGGAAAGGCACTCCCTGCCCCTGGGGGTGCTTCATCCCCAGCAAAGCTGAGCTTTTCCCACTCTGGGAGCTGCAGAATGGAGCTGTGCTCCCTGGAAAGCCACGTGGATTTATTGGGTGGAAATAAATGGGGTGATTGGGATGGGACCCACTTTGGAACCTGGATTCTTCTCCTTCATCCCCTCAGCCAAACCCTAGGGCAGAAATCTGATTTTTTTGATAGTTTTTTTTTTTTTTTTTTTAGGGATTGGGTTTTGTTTTTGTTTTTGTTTTTTGTTTTTGTTTTTGTTTTTGTTTTTGCAATTGTTTTCCCTGGCCACCAAGCCAGGCAAGGGAAATGCTCTGCAGGCTGACACAAAGTCACTCCCTCCTGCTTTTAAACACAATGTCAGCAGTGAATAAACAGGAAAAAACCTCTCCTGCTCAGCAGAGCCCTTCCCAGGGAATGTCTCCTCTGGAGCTGCTCTTGGCAGCTTGGAAACCCTTAAGGTGTAAAAATAGCACCTGCAGAGTCAGCAGCCAGCCCTGCTCCTGCAGGCTTGTATGGCTTTTTTCTGGGCTTTGTTTATTTTCCAAAACCTGCTCCAAACTCTCTGGAAGGAAGTGGGGACTCTCCCTGGCCACCTCAGCCTGCGGGATCCTGAACAAGATTCCACCTAAGCCAGCTCTGCTGTTCAAAAACCCACAAGAATGGATTTCCTGGGGAATTGAGGGCCTGGAAGATTTCTAGGGAGAGATGCTGAGGAAAACCCAATCCTCAGCAGAGCCAAAGCCCCCAAAGCCAGCTCAGGATGTCCCCAAAATCCCATCCCTGCTCTGCCTGGGATGCTCCATTCTCTCTTTTTTTTTTTTTTTTTTTTTTTTTTTTTTTTTTTCTTCTTTTTTTGGGGTTAAAGCCAGGTGAAAATTCTCAGAAACAGAGGTGGAAAGGAGGATTTTTTTCCCCTCATGGAAAACACACCCAGGTTTCCCAGTGACCTTTTTGCTCTCTGCAGGGCTCTGTGGAAAAGGAGGAGAGAGCTGGACAGCAGGGAAGGCTAAAATCCAACCTGGGATGGATTTAATCAGCAAATCCTCAGAGATTTAAATCAATCAGAGATTCAAATCCTATCCCTGAGCATTCCCAGCTCCAAACCTGAGGTTTAACAATGCTTCTGGGAATTTCTTGGGAACTTTTCCCACAAAAAGTTCTGTCTGAGTAAATGGACCTGTTCTGTCAAAAAAAAAAAACCCAAAACAAACAGTGCTGTTCGTGAGGAATTTCCAAAAATTCTCTGTTATCTCAGGTTCTGATATCCTGAGAGCCCTCAGGACATTGTCCTCTGTTATGTCCCCAGATTAACTTGGAAATTTCTTGCCCAGCTCTGCCTCAAACACATCAGGGGGGATTTTGCCAACTGCAGCAGAGGGAATCAAGAGTGGAGTGTCCTTTCCTGCCCTCTAGGCCTTCAACCAGAACATCACGAGGACAAAATTGTATTTTTGGCTGTGCCCTGGCAGTTTTTGGTGGATAACCAAGCCCAAAGGCCATTCCTTACCATGCTGCTCCATCCCTCTGATCACCTTGGTTGGTTTTTTTCCCCTGGCATGGCTGATGTGATATTGGAGAGCTCCCTAGCCACAGAAAATCACCTTGGAATTGAAAAGAAACACCACCCAGCCCAGGCTGGATGTGCCAGCTCCCTTTTCCCTGTGGCACAGAGCAGGAATACAAACGGGGAGCAGCCTGGGGAACAAAGGGAACAGCCTGGCCTCTCCCAGGGCACTCTGAGCACTTCCTCCAGCCTGTTTTTGGGGCTGAACACTGCAAGTTCCCTGCTGCTGTGAGGGAGAGGACATGCCGTGTGATGAGCTCCCGTTCCCATGCCAACCACCCCGGCGCCACAAAGGACATTCCCTCTCCTGGCCAGGATTTAGCAGCGCCTTGCTAAGCTCTGGGGGTGTTTTTGGGGACACGGGGCCGTGTGCTGCTGCTGAGCAGGAACCAGCCAGCACTCCTGAAGAGTGGAATCTGTGACACAAAGGCAGGTTGAAGCTGAAGTGGCACACTCTGTCAGTCCCTTATCTAAAGCAGCCCTTCTATTTTTGGCTCTTTGCTGTACCCTGTTTAGTCTGTGCCTATTGTTCTTTTTGGCAGCAGTTCCCCAGCACCAACTCCAGCTCCTTTCCTAAAGATGCTGGAGCAGATGACATCCCCTGTCTCTGCCACCTGGGTGGATTGGGTGTTCCTAAATCCAGGAATAACGTGCTGAGAGGATGGAATGCAGAGTCCTGCGCTCAGAAGGGGAGGCAGTGGAGAGTTTTGAAGCCTCGATTCTCTGACACAAAGTCTGGAAAGGGCAGCACCACAGAGTGCTCAGGAAATCAGACAAAACCTGACCAGAACATGCTCACAAAATCAGAGGAAGTCTCGTCAGACAAAATCTACCCTTACATCCCCACCATCTCCATCAACTTCAGCTCCTTTCCTAAAGATGCTGGAGCAGAGCACATCCCCCATCTCTGCTGCCTGGGTGGATTGGGTGTTCCCAAATCCAGGAATAACGTGCTGAGAGGATGGAATGCAAAGTCCTGTGCTCAGTGGTGAGTTTTGAAGCCTCAATTCTCCTACACAAGAAGGAGACTCTCTTTCAGTTTGAATCCATTCCCCCCTTGTCCTGGCACTCTATCCCTTGTAAAGTCTCTCTCCATCTTTCCTGCAGCTCCTTCTCCTGCTCCTCAATTCTCCTTTGGCACAGGCAGTACCAGAACAGAAAAACCAAACAAAATCTGTCCTTGCATCCCCTTCTTCCCAGAGCCATCCCTTTACTGGTGACACGAGGATCTGCAGGAGCTCCCACAGACCCAGGCATGAGGAGAGAATCATTATTCCTGTTTAAACCAACGTGGTTTTACCATAGCAACTCCCCAAGAAGGAATCAACAGCTTCTGAGCAAACAAACACTTATTAAAGCACCCTTCTGAAATATTTATGCCTTGTTCCCCAAAGCCCACTAAGTGCACGGCGCTGCCTGGCTCCAGGAGTGGCGGGAGAGCCTTTTCTCCGCTGCCTGGCAAAGTGGAAAAACCATTCTTCAGCAGAGTGTTTATCAGCCTGGGAGCTGGGGTGTGGGAGTCCAGCACACCCCTCTGCCTGCCCTGGCTGGCTCCAGACCCTGGCAGGGGGCTCAGAGACCCTGGCATGAAGTCAAAATCACCTGTGGCTTCCATTTCAGCCCGTGGAAAGCTGTCAACTCTGTATGAGGAATTACAATCCACAAGGGTTTGAGCAGTGTGATAGTTGAGTTAACACAGGGTGAAAAAGTAGAATTTTGGGGTTTTTAGAATGGGGTTCAGGGGACAAGATGGAGGAATTTGGGCGTGTCCTGGCCTTCTTCTCCTTCTTCTCGCCCTCCATGTCTCGCTGTGCTGGTGACACTTTTCTGTTGGTTTAAGGTAGGGACAGACTGTCTAACATAAATGTTAGATATTGGAAATAAATTGTAAACATAGCACACGTAACTTTTGATATAAAAGGTAAACACTGCCTGACAGGGCAGAGCACAATGCCTGCCTTGCTGAGAGGACCTCGGCAGGTCAGAGAGAGAATGTTAGAGAGAAGAAATAATAAACAACCTTGAAAACTCGACTTCACACACCCCAGACCTTTTCTTTGGCGGCTCGAGCTGGGAGAAAAAGGACTTTTACAATCTTGGAGTCATCCAAACTTCACAGAGACCCCGAGACTGGGGCAGACTGGAAGGAACTGGGAGATGGAAGCAGCTCCTGCAGGGCCTCGAGCCTTCCCTCAGCACTGGGAAGGGATGAGAGATGCAGGAGTTTGTGAGGTGCTGGGGGGAGGAAGCACAAATTTACACAGCGTTAGAAATGCCAACGGACTTGTTGGGTTTTGCTGTTATACGTAAGCTTTTGCAAATTATTATTAATCACAACAATTTTAATGTCGTATAAATATATAAATATTGACATGATATTGTAATATAAATAATAAATATTTTTAATATAAATATAATAAATAAAGAATATAAATAAATAATATAAATATAATAATAAATATTTTAATAGAAATGATAAATATAATATAATTTATATAAATATATAAATATAAATATCATAAATAAATATCATAAATAAAAAGAAATGATAATAGAATAAATTAAAATTAATATAATATAAATATAAAGTTTATAATCACTTTTAAACTGGTTTTGATATAGTATATAGTACAGTATATAGTATATATATAGTATATAGTATATATATACTATAGTATATATAGTACATAGTGTATATATATATATAGTTTACAATATTTGATATTGTATATTTTGATACAGTTTTCTGGGCTTGGAAGAGCACGAAGAGGGAGAAATCTGGGAGTGTTTAACCCCAAGGCTGCCCAGCTGCCTGTGTGAGCCCCAGAGCCCTGCTTGTTTATGTGCTGATGCTGCTCACAAATATTTGGCAGGCTCGTTCCAGACGGTTTCAGGAAGTTTTTCCTTAAGTAAGGGAGCCCTGCTGCTCTCTGCCATGTTTTCTGCTGCAAGCACTCAGAGATTTGCTCCTCTGAGAGTCCCTGCAGGTCACCCCGACAGCCAGGCTGGAAGAGCGAGGAGGAAATGGCACTGGTTTACTTCATTTTGTTTTAAAGGCTTTGGAAATCATTTCATTCCACTCCCTACCATGGCAGGGACACCTCCCACTGTCCCAGGTGCTCCCAGCCCTGTCCAACCTGGCCTTGGGCACTGCCAGAGCTGCTCTGGGCACCTGTGCCAGGGCCTGCCCACCCTCACAGGGGAGAATTTATTCTGAAAGTCCTACCTAAACCCACTCTCTGCAGTTTGAATCCATTCCCCTCTGTCCTGTCAGTCCATCCCTTGCAAATCCTCTCTCTCCATCCTTCCTGCAGTCCCTCCAGGCACTGGGAGGCCACAGTTGTGTCACCCCAAAGCTTCTCCTGTCCAGGTGAACACTCCCAGCTCTCCCAGCAGAGCTGCTCCACCCTCTGATCACCTTGGCTGGTTTTCCCCCCCCACTTGGCATAGCTGATGTGATATTAGAGAGCTCCCTAGCCACAGAAAATCACCTTGGAGTTGAAAAGAAAGAAATATTATAATAATAAATGAAGGAATTTAGCTCCTTGAGAGCCCCAGGACAAGAACTGGGTGATGCTGGAGCCCCCGAAGAGCAGAATTCCCAAAGCATTTGCAGGATCTGGCACAGAGGGATCCAGATTTCCAAGGCAGAGAAGCCACCCTTGGCCTGTTGGGTGAAGCAGCTCAGCCCTGAGCCCCCAGGCAGGAGCTCTGAGCACAGATTTTGATACAAATTTCGATTTATTTGCTCTGAATCTCCTGATCTGAGCTGTGGTTCCCATTTCAGGCTGCATTGTGGGCATTGACTTTAGTCTGGCTCTCTCTAGTGGTCTGAAGCTTAATGAGATGGAAGTCCTGCTCTGTAATTACTTCGGGTGATTTAAGTTTGAACAAAAAGACATCCAGTCGCTTTTGAGCAGTTAAATGAAAAGCAAACGGGATTGAGCTACCTGGGGTGTGTTTCCAGGTGATAAATGCTTTCTCACAAATCTCATAAACCTTCCTCTTTCTGCTGCACTGAACTGGGATTTTTATGGACCTTTTTAATAGTCCCTCAAATAATTTCATCAGCATAAAGTCTCCTCCTGGATGGAAATTTAATAAAAAGCTGAATTGTTCGGAAAGTTATGAGCATGATCTAATCTTGCCTTTGTAAATGTATTCTTGACAGGGTGGCAGTTAATAATTAATAAAGGAAATAAACGAGTTGGAAATTGCAAGCTGACACCGGGCTCTCCCCTCCTGCCTGCCCAATGGTAATTCACACTTTGTTTTTTTTTTCAGTCAGGTGCCTCTGTGATCCAAATTAAGCACCCAAATTAAGATGTGGAGTGTCCCAGGCTCAGGGTTCAGAGTCAGGATCTCTCATTTCACATTTCAATGTGAGTTTGCCGAGTTCAGACCAGCAAAAGTGAGCCCAAATAAAGATGCAGTGAATTCCTGGTCTTTTTTGAAGGTTGTGGCATGGAACAGGAATTATCCCCTGAACCAGTGGGTCCCCAGCCCAGCTCTGTGCTTGGATTCTCCAACTCCTTCTCAGAGTCCCTCCTGCAAGTTCCAAGCTGCCAGAAATCCTTGGATGCTCTCCACATCCTTCTGTGACTCCCAGACATCTCTTGATGCCTTGGGAAGGCCGAGCTAGAGCAGAGGCTGGGCAGAATTACAGAATAAAGCAGGGATTCATTAAAAGGATCTCCTCCATGGATCCACCTTGGGCAGCACCAGAGCCCAGCCAGGGCTGCACCCGAGATGAACCAAAATGGCACAAAATGAACCCAGGATGAACCAAAATGGCACAAAATGAACCCAAGAGGAACCAAAATGGCACAAAATGAACCCAAGGTGAACCAAAATGGCACAAAATGAACCCAAGAGGAACCAAAATGGCACAAAATGAACCCAAGATGAACCAAAATGGCACAAAATGAACCCAAGAGGAACCAAAATGGCACAAAATGAACCCAAGGTGAACCAAAATGGCACAAAATGAACCCAAGAGGAACCAAAATGGCACAAAATGAACCCAAGATGAACCAAAATGGCACAAAATGAACCCAGGATGAACCCAAATGTTCCCAAAATGCACGAGCGCTCCCGGGGGCTCTCACTGGGATCAGCTCTGCTCCATTTGCACCTTGCAGTTCATTGTCCCATTCCAGCTTTAGCCCAGGCACTCCCATCCTGCTTGTTTTTCTCTCTCCAGCCCACGCTGTTTGTGCTCCTGGGCCTGAGGTTTGGATCATTTGTCCTTGGTGCCCAGCTGGAGCAGGAATTGTTTTGTCTCCTGCTCTGTGCACAGAGCTCACCATCCCCTCATGTGAAGCTCAGAGCCACACACTAAATCAGCTCAGAATGTGAAAAACACAAAAGCTCAAACCTGAGGCATCACCCTCAGACCAGTTTGGGTCCATGACCAACATCTCAGGGAGCTTCCCAAGCCCCTGCCCACTCAGCAGCCTGACAAGGGTGGTTGCAGCTCAGGGGAGCATCAGGAGATCATCCCTGTCCTAGAGACAATTCTGCAAAACCACAGCCTCATTCTTCCTGCAGATCTGTGGGAGAGGCACCATTCCTGTGATGTGGAGGCCAAGATTTCCCAGCTCCTTGCACAGGCACTCTCCTGTCTTTGTGTGGGATCTGTTTTGGAGAAAATCTGCTTTGTTCCATCATTTTCCCTCACCTGGTGCTAGAAAGGAGCTGAAGCCAGGCTGGAATACACCCATGGAAATGTGTGGGTGTCCTGAAATCAGCAGAGCTGATGGAATTCATCCCACAGCACTTGTGAACCATCCAAGGGAATTTCTGAGGCGTTAGTAAGGATCTCTGAGAAGGTGGTGGCAGGAGGAATAAAAAGTGCCCTGGCTTTGAAAAAGGAGGAAAAGAGTGATTCCCTCAGCCTGCCCAACCCCATTTCTTGGAAAGATCCTGGGACAAATGATGAAATAATCAATATAAACACCTAGAAGGGTTAATAAAATTACAGGGGAAATAAAAATAAAATAACCAGCATGGCTTTCTCAAGAGCAAATCACCTCAAATCAACCTCATTTCCTCCCCTGACAGAGTAACAGCCTGATGGACAGGGGAGAAGCAGCTGTGAGATATCCTGGATGTAAAAATCTGTGTACTCAGGATTGCACGGCAGCCTCATGAGCAAATCAGGGCCATGGGATCAAAATAGCAACATGAAAAAAGCCTTGTAATTTCAGTGCCTCAGCAAGAGAAAATGCAGCCCCCAATTCAGGTGGGGCCGGAGCTGCTTGTTCTGTTCATGCCCATTAATAACTGATTTGTCTGATAGCAGAGATAATGCAGCTTTATGAGCTGGGGGGTGTTGGAACAACACAGAGAGCAGCTCCTGAATTCAGATTGCTCTGGATAATGGGATGGGATCCGTGGGCTGAAACTCGCCGAGGACAAACGCAGAATCCCAGGCTTAGGCAGGAAAAATCAAATGTACGGATGCAAAAGGAGAGATAAGGAACAAAGCCTCGCTGGAAGGACGGGGACACAAATTATTTCATCTCTTCTGCCTGAGCTCAGAGGGTTTCTTTCCTGATTTCAACGCGTGCAGATACTTTTGACATTGACAGATGGTGGAAGTTCTGAGATTATTTTTTATTATTATTATTTTTTACAAAGGACATGTATTTTTCCAAGGTTTATGCATTAAAAAGGGATGTTTTGGAGTGGCGAGGTCACACCTTGAGTGCTGTGTCCAGTTCTGGGCCCTCAGGGCAAGATGGATCTGGAGGGGCTGGAGTGTGGCCAGGGAAGGGAAAAGAGCTGGGAAGGGGCTGGAGAATTCCTGAGGGAGCTGGGAAGGGGCTCAGCCTGGAGAAAAGGAGGCTCAGGGGGGCCCTTGTGGCTCTGCAGAGCTCCTGCCAGGAGGGGACAGCCGGGGGGGTCGGGCTCTGCTCCCAGGGAACAGGGACAGGAGGAGAGGGAACGGCCTCAGGCTGGGCCAGGGCAGGCTCAGGGTGGACAGCAGCAGGAATTTCCCCATGGAAAGGGTGCTCAGGCCTTGGAACTGCCCAGGGAGGTTTGGATCCCCATCCCTGGAGTGTCCCAGGAAGGGCTGGAGGTGGCACTCGGTGCTCTGGGCTGGGGACACGGTGGGGATCAGGTTGGACTCCATGACCTGGGAGAGATTTCCAGCCTCAGTGACCCTGGGATTCTGTGACACCAGCCAGGCCTGGGACCTGGTGTGGAACACTGGTGACACCAAATGACAAAGGACACCTCAGGAATGGCCATTCCCAACAACTGGGGTGTTTTAGGGCCAGCAGCAGGGCCCTGAAGCACTGATTTAAGAAGTCCTTTTTTTTTCCACGGGCAGGAATAGGATGCCCTCATGCTAGAAATGCCAATATTTAAACCATTTTCCCATTTCTTCAGGTGTTTCCTAGCACGGGTTTCTCTGATCAGCACATTGCAGGTGGGATGGGAGCTGTCCCAAATCCAGGCTTCCTTGTTAATCACAACAGGGAATTTTCCTGTAGGAATACTGGAGATCCCTCCTGAGCACCACTCCTGAACTATCTCCCTTTGAGGTTCCCAGCCCTGCAGAGTCACTCCAGTCTCTGCATCCCTTCAGTTTAAATCGCTGGGAGTATTTTGCAGAGTGTTGAAATTGAAATTAAAGTGATGTTTATCCCATGAGATTCTCAAACTTTGGCTCTTTGTCCCCCTCACACGCCCTGGAGGTCACGTCCCCAGCAGGGCAGGCCCAGGAGGATCCCTCACACTGAGCTCTGTCTCACACAGACTTTATTTTCCCCCACTCATACAAAGCCCATCTAATCAGGCACGAGGAGAATCTGCCTCTTTGTTTATTGGGAATGCAACAATAGGATCCTATTCCACAGCCTGGGGCCGTGTCCAGCAAACAACAGTGCTCACAGCCAGGATCTCTCCTTGGCATTATTGGTTTTGATGTTTAATATCAAAATCCAAAGCTCCAGACAGATTTTGATCCAAGTTTAGCATCCCTGATGCAATTCCACCACGCACTAGAGGCACAGCACACGTGCAATAAGCTCCTCAGAGACAGGAGTGATAAGAAGAGATAAGATTTTGATGTCCAGCCAGGTGAAATCATCCATCAGCTCAGTGTGAATGTGTCCTGCCATGCTGGGGGTTGTTCAGGCTGGGATTTTGGGGTGTTTCCCCCATTTCCATGCAAAGCTCAGTCCTAGAAAAGGGAATCATTCACAAAATAAATCAGCTCTGAACACTGCCTGTCAGGATCAGGAACTAAGAGCTGGGAAGAATTCCTGTTTTTTTCTAGTTGGAAAAGAACTTCTGCAGGGACAGTGTGGCAGGTCCTGGTCCCTGCAGTCTCTGCTTGGGTGTCCCACAGAACCATGGAACAGGGAGCACCTGGCAGTGACAGTGGCCCTGCCCTGCCTGTGCAGTGAGACCTTGCTCCTTTCCCTGTCTCCATTTCTGTTCCTGCTCCTTTCCCTGTCTTCATTTCCCTTCCTGCTCCTTTCCCTGTTTCCATTTCTGTTCCTGTTCCTTTCCTTGTCTCCATTTCCCTTCCTGTTGCTTTCCCATCTCCATTTCCCTTCCTGCTCCTTTCCCTGTCTCCATTTCCCTTCCTGTTGCTTTTCCAATCTCCATTTCCCTTCCTGCTCCTTTCCCATCTCCATTTTCCTCCCTGCTTCTTTCCCATCTCCATTTCCCTTCCTGCTCCTTTCCCTGTTTCCATTTCTGTTCCTGCTCCTTTTCCCATCACCATTTCTGTTCCTGCTCCTTTCCCTGTCTCCATTTCCCTTCCTGCTTCTTTTCCCATCTCCATTTCCCTTCCTGCTCCTTTCCCTGTTTCCATTGCTGTTCCTGCTCCTTTCCCTGTCTCCATTTCCCTTCCTGCTCCTTTTCCCATCTCCATTTCCCCTCTGACTGAGCCCCTGCCCTCAGCACCAGGCAGGGAGCACAGCAGGAGGGCAGAGAGCAGGAATGAATATCCCACCAAAGCACAACTGCAGTGCAGGCAAACCCTTCCTGAGCACCAGGATCCTCTTCCAGCTCCCCAGCCTGGGAGAATGCTCAAGATCCAAAGCTAAAATATTTGGAATATTAACATCTATCAGTTTCACACGTCTCTTAAAGCAGCATGTTCCTTGCCTGATTGATCCTGCCATATGGGAACATTAGCCTGTACCATCACCATCTGCTGCAGCTTTAATTTTATCAAAAGCATTATGACAGGAGGGAGAATGTTTCTTTTTCCACCCTTTCTCCTCCCGCCAAAACCTGGCTGATTTCTCCTCAAATGAACCCAATTTCCAGTCCTGAGTGAGAAGGCTGTCTGGATATTCTGTCTAGGAATAGCTCTTGGGATTTCAAACGCTTCACTTTTGGGAAGCTGAGCTAAAAATCCAGGAACAAGGCAACTCACAAACTTCTCTCCCAGAGAAATTTTTGGTATTCATGAGCTCAAAGCCGAAATAGAAGTGTGGCTTGGGTGTTGCACATTTCTTCCACTCTCTGCTCAGAATCCCAGAATTATTCAGGTTGGAAAAGCCCTCCCAGGCCATCGAGTCCACCCTGATCCCCACCTTGTCCCCAGCCCAGAGCACCGAGTGCCACCTCCAGCCCTTCCTGGGACACTCCAGGGATGGGGATCCAAACCTCCCTGGGCAGTTCCAGGGCCTGAGCACCCTTTCCATGGGGAAATTCCTGCTGCTGTCCACCCTGAGCCTGCCCTGGCCCGGCCTGAGGTAATTTCCTCTCCTCCTGTTGTTGGTTGTCTGAGAGAATTTAAAATATTGTTCTTTAATCATCCCTGACTTATCCTGTCGCCATTGATTGTGCATCCCTTCATAAGGGGAAAAAATGGAATTCCAAATCTCTTGCCTTATTTGTTCTCACTAATTCATGACCACAGATATTTTTGTGACGTCCCTGCTACGTTCCTTTCCTGCAGCAAAGCACAACCTAAACCCAAACGTCAGTGCCATGGAATCAGAGAATGGGTTGGGTTGGAAAGGACCTTAAAGATCACCCAACTCCAACCCCCTACCGTGGGCAGAGACACCTTCCACTATCCCAGCTTGCTCAGAGCTCCATCCAGCCTGGCCTTGGACACTTCAGGTGGAGATGTCAGCTCCCACATGAGCCTCCAGATATTAATAAAACATTTATACAACACAAAATGAACACCAGAACAGCAGGAAAGGCAGAAATGGCATCACCACAGGCCAGGCGTGGCTGTGCCCTGTGCTGGCTCAGTGACCCAGCTCCAAAGCAGCTCCAGCTGCACTGGGAATGTGCAAAGGCTTGGGAGCCCCATCCTCGTGCTCTGCCTTTGTCCCACGCAGCCCCTTCATTATTTAGTGACACAGAACACTCCTGCACCCAGCCAGGCAGAGAATCCACTCAAAGGCAGCTGAAAGGGGAGAACTCAGCCACAAAGAGCAGCTCGGGAGGAGATAAAGTTCTCAGGGCTTGCAGCCTGGCTGAGCAGCAAGAGCTGGGCTCGGTGTTCTGCTTTGGAAATGTCACTCCAGGGCTGCGGCAATGACAGCGACTGCCTGGCTGCAATTGCGTCAGAATAATGATAATAATTTTTAAAATCCCGTTAAAAGTGTCGTTTATTGCAGCGTCTCGCTGTGCAATCAGGGAGGTCACCACAGGAGGGAAGCAGTGTTTCACTTTTGTTGCTTTAGCAGTCAATTTTTTTTTTTTTTTTTTTCCCTAGATGTATATTTTTGATTAGCAAAACCTGCCTGATGTGACAAAGCAATAAATCATAGAATCGTGGAATGGTTTCTGTTGCAAGGGACCTTAAAGATGATCTCATTCCACCCCTGCCATGGGCAGGGACACCTTCCACTAGCTCAGGTTGCTCCAAGCCCCATCCAGCCTGGTTCTTGCAGTGGAATCCACCCGTTCCAGAGATTCCTGCCACCATTGCTGGTGCTGCACATTAAAAAGGGATTTTTAGCCTTTTCAGTGACCCCTTTTCTCCAGCCATTGACATCAAAACTTCAGAGCTTTGCAGAAACATTTAAAGCAAGTGGATTTGTGACTTTTCCTTCTGTTATTAACAGAGATAAAGAAGCCCAAGCAGTCCCCGGGAGTAGGCGTGGGGCTTTGCAGAGATCAGGAGAGAAACTCAACATTGCTCTTCACAGCAATAACCCGAGGCTGGAAATTCCCTCAGGAGCTCCAGCTTCCCGTGCTGGCATTCCCTGCAGCAGAGGTGTGTGCCAAGGCTCCGGGAGTGGGGGTTGTTCTCCTGGAGAGGTGCTGGAGGACACACACAGCCCTCACTCTGTTCATTCCTGGCCAGCTCGGGATCTCCTGGTGTCTGGTGGGGTTCCTCAGCCACAGGAATTCCTCTGTGCAGTTTTCTCTCCTTGGCCATGCCAGGAAAACAAACCCTGCCTGGTTTCACATCATTTTGACACAGCTTTGCTGCCTCTGGGTGGTGGAGATTGCTACCAGCCACTTTGGGAAGGGATGGATTCTGTGGGATTGGAATCAGCCTAAAAGTTGCCGGTGGAAAGTTCGGAATGGGAGCCAGCATTCCTAAAAACCACATCTAAACAGAAATGCTGTGCAGGGAAATCTCCAGCCTGTGAAAATGAGGCTACAGCCTCAGCAGCTTTCAGGAAGAGCCATGGGGAAATAAATCTGAAAATAGCAAATTGCTGAATCTCTTCAGACTCTCTGAGGAGGAAAATGAGCAGTTGGACTCCACGGTTCTTCCCTGCTGCTGCTTCCTGTGGGACCTTTGGTTGATAACCTCATCAGCCGTGTCTCCCTTTCCCATCTGTCAGAAGCAGGATGGCAGAAACCTGGGAAGACTTTCACTTACAGTGTGAAGACTTTGATAGTGCTGTCCTGGGCAGCGCTGCTAAAAATCAAAATGTGGATGCCTGAGAGAGAAGTTTCAGTGCTGATGCAATTTGTCAGCATCTCATCCTTGTTCCCACACAGAGCTGAATCATCAGAGAACAGGGATTTATCACTCTGGATCATCATGTGATGGCAAAACCCACCACCACTGCGAGCAAACAGCAAGAGCCCAGCTGGGGAGAAAAACTGGCCGAGTGCAGAAAATATTTCATTATATAGGGTTATATAGGGAATAACCTGACAGTCACAGAGCCATGGAACGGCCTGGGTTGGAAGGGACTTTAAAGATCATCCATTCTTCCAATCCCTTTGCCATGGCAGGGACACTTTCCACTTTTCCAGGCTGCTCCAAGCTCTGTCCAGCCTGGCCTGGGACACTTCCAGGGATCCAGGCGCAGCCACAGCTTCTCTGGGCAAGCTCCCCACCCTCACAGGGAACAATTTCTTTCCATTATCCCATCTAACCCAGCTCTCTGTCAGCTTGAATCCATCCCCCTTGTCCTGTCCCACCAGGCCATTGTGAAATTCTCTCTCCGTGTCTCCTGCAGCTCCTCCAGGCACTGTGAGGCCACAACTGTGTCACCCCAAAGCTTCTCCTCTGCAGGTGAGCGATCCCAGCTCTCCCATCCTTTCCTCCCAGCAGAGCTGCTCCATCCCTGGGATCATCCTGGTGCCTCCTCCTCCAACCCAGTGCACGTGGAGATCTCCTCAGGGACTTTAACACGCCACAAACCCCATCCCTCTGGTGCTCCCAGCACAGCACAGTCCAGTGGGATTTGTGCCTTGAGAAAATCCTCCAGCTGTTGGCACTGTAGGGTTTGTGACCCCCAAATAATCCCAGCCACACAGGTCAGTGGTCCCTCCATGGAACACTCAACCCTTTAATTGTGCAAACTCGCTTTTGATGTTCCAAGTTTTACATCCCACGCATTGCAGGCAGTTAGCAAGTCATAAAAGAGCAAGAATTAATTAATCCTGGCCGTACCCCCAAGAGATGTGCAGACAAACACCGAGCTCCTGATAGAAACACAGCAGCCAAGGTTACTGACTTCTCCAAGGCCACAGTGGGTGTTGGAGCAGAGCTGAGACTGAGGTGCAGAAACTGCTTGCAAAGCTCAGGCAAACTTATTTTGAGGAGGAATAACCTTCAAAATAAACAATCCATTTAGAAAAACGTTTGTTTTTAATTCAGTACTTTGTTAGTACAATGCAAGTACGTGCTGATCCGCGGGGCCAGGCTGTAAATATTCACTTTGGCCCATCCTGAGTGTTTGCATGCACACAAACACGGATATATGTGCTCCATACCCTGTGGGAGAGAGCAACGAGGTATCCAGTGAAAGAGTTCACTCCCGAACAGGCAGAATAACAAGCTCTGGTGTGTTTTTCCAAGGCTCCACCAGCAGACTGCTGGCTGGTGGGGACAGACTTTCCCACGCCAGCCCGCAGTCCTGCAGCCACCCTGTTATGGAACAGAGTCACGTTGGATTTCCACCAGTTTTGGGACCTCACTGGGCAGCAGATACCCAGATTTCCTCCCAAGTGCCTCCCCACAATCCATGATTTCCCTGCAGAGTTATGTGCTCTGATGATAAAATACATCAACACCTACTTCCAGGAAAATTTGCAACTGTCTTCCAAATTTCTTGCAGTTTTGAACAAATAATATTCGATCCTTCCTCCCCCAGCCTGACATATCTCAGGCATTGGAATGGGATGCTCAGGGAGGTTTGGAGTGCCCATCCCTGCAGGTGTCACCTGGAGGTGGCACTCAGTGCTCTGGGCTGGGGACAAGGTGGGCATCGGGCACAGGTGGCACTCTGTGGTCTTGGAGCTCTTTTCCGACCCAACTGATTTCGTGATTCTGCAATATCTTTGATCATACAGTGCATATATGGGCAAACTCCCTCAGATAAAATCTGAAAAGAAAACGACTGAGCTCTGTGGGGCTCCTTGATCTGGTTTAAATGTCTGCACAGACAAGGAGTTTTTGCTTTTGTTGTAATTAGTGGGCACGTGCTCAGACTCTAATCATTGCTCTTTGGGCTTTCTTAGCAGGCCTGACCTTCCCATTTGGACCCAATAAAGCAGATGAGCTCTGTGCCTTTTTGTTCTCAGATGACAAAGTGCTCGGCATTTGGCACTCAGCTTATCTCATACGTTTGGGATTTTAACTATCAACACAAGAGCCTTCCCAAAGGCTGGCTGGGCTTCGGGTATGAAGATTATGTAGGGAAATTAATGGCAGGAAAACGCCTTTGTCCATTAGTTGTTTTCACTCCGGTGACTAGAAACTCTACAAACAGCTATGCTATTTTAATTCCAAAAAACACATTTGCAATGTCATCTTTGTGGAGGAAAAATATGCTCAGCTTGAGTTTTGTTTTGTGCTGCTCTGTGTACAAGAACATGAAGCTGCCGTGTATAGCAGAGCGTGTGGGGAACCCAGAGCACAGTCTGTTACCAGGCTTTATTTTTTGCACTGTCTGCTCCCATTTTTCAGTGTTCTGACTTATTGCTGATTATTCCAAGGCGCTCCAGTGCATCTGATAGTGTAGGAACTGGAACTCTCCAATCCCAGGCTGGGATGGCTGCCGAAATGAGATAACCCAGATGGGCATTAAGAGCACAAGAGTTGAACTTTTCTTCTCAGAGAACTGAAGCCTGCTTGGTCAGATTGACCAAAAAGCACTGAGTTTGCTTAGTTTTTATCTCAAACTGCCAGTCTGATAACACAGGGGTGGGTGGCTGGGTAGTGGGGCAGGGATTTATCTGAGTGTGGACTTTCTCTTCGTGTGCAGAGAAAAATCATGGAACCACAGAACGGTTTGGGTTGGGAGGGACCTTATGGATCCTCTTGTTCCCTGGGCGGAGACACCTTCCTCTACCGGCGTGCTCAGAGCTCCGTCCCTGAACACCTCGGGGGTGGGGCAGAGCACAGCGGGGCACGGGGAGCTGGGAATGAACACAGGGAGCAGGGAATGAACACAGGGAGCTGGGAATGAACACAGGGAGCGGGGAATGAACACTGGGAGCAGGGAATGAACACAGGGAGCAGGGAATGAACACAGGGAGCGGGGAATGAACACAGGGAGCGGGGAATGAACACAGGGAGCGGGGAATGAACACTGGGAGCGGGGAATGAACACTGGGAGCGGGGAATGAACACAGCCCGGCACCCACGGCCGCGGGACCCGCCCGGGCTGCGGGCGCAGAGCTGGCCCCGCATCTCAGCGCCGGTGCTGGGCTGGTCCCAGTGGCGGTGTCGGGGCGGTCCCGATGTCGGGGCGGTCCCGATCCTGGTGCCAGTGTCGGTGCTGGTGCCGGTGCCGGGGCGGTCCCACGGGCCAGAGGCGGTCCCGGTGCCGGTCCCGGTATCGGTGCCGGGACGGTCTCGCGGGCCGCAGGCGGTCCCAGTGTCGGTGCCGGGGCGGTCCTGGTGTCGCGTCGATGTCGGGGCGGTCCCAGTCCCGGTGCCGGTCCCTGTGCCGGTATTGGGGCGGTACCGCGGGCCAGAGGCGGTGCCGGTGTCGGTGCGATCCCGCACGCACAGTGTCGGTGCGGTGCCGGTGCCATTGCGGTGCCGGGGCGGTCCCACAGGCCGAAGGCGGTGCCGGTGCCGGTGTTAGTGCCCGTGTCAGTGCCGGTCTCGGTGCCGGGGCGGTCCCACGAGCCGAAGGCGGCGTCAGCGCCGGTGTCAGCGCCGGTGCCAGTGTCGGTGCGGCGCCGGTGCCGGTCTCGGTCCCAGTCCTGCTGCGGGGCGGTCCCGCGGGCGGTGCCGGTCCCGGTGGCGGTGCCGGTCCCACGCCGGTGCCGGTGCCGGTCCCACGCTGCTGCGGGGCGGGCCGCGGTCGGTGCCGGTGCCGGTCTCGGTCCCAGTCCTGCTGCGGGGCGGTTCCGCGGGCGGTGCCGGTCCCGGTGGCGGTGCCGGTCCCACGCCGGTGCCGGTGCCGGTCCCAGTCCCGGTGTCGGTCCCAGTCCCGGTGCCGGTCCCAGTCCCGGTGCCGGTCCCGGTCCCAGTCCCGGTGCCGGTCCCGGTCCCACGGCGGTGCGGGGCGGGCCGCGGGCGGGGCCGGGGCCGGGCGCAGGCCGCGCCCCGGGGGCGGCGTTGCGGAGCGGGGAGGCGGCTCCGGAGCCATCGCGCCTGCCCGGCCGGCGGCGGAGCTCGGTGCAGGGGAGGGGGGCGGGGGGCGGCTCGGCGGCGGGTCTGCGGGCCCCATGGGCGGGTGTGTGGGCTCCCACCACGACTCCTCGGGCAGCCTCAACGAGAACTCGGACGGCACCGGAGGTGAGCGCCGCCGCCGGGCCGGGGGGCCCGCGGGGGGACCCCGGGGCGGGCGCTGCGGGCCGGGGCCTGCGGCGGGCGGGGGGAGCCGCGTCCGGCCGCCGGCCCGGATCATCCCCCGCACCGTCCCCCGGCTTCTGCACGGATTCTGCCCGAGTTTTGCCGGGGCGGCGGGGCCGGGCGGCGCTCGGCGGGCGCTGCCCCCGGGCACGGCCCCCGCCCCGCGGCCCCGCCGGGGCCGTGCCGGGGGCTCGGCCGGGGCTCTGTGGCCGGGCGATGCCGGGCAGCGGTGTCGGGTCTGTCTCGCTGGGCACTGCTGGGGGGGGGGGGGGGCTCAGGGACGCGCGGCCCCTGCTGCAATACAAGCCGGGCTGGCGAAAAAGGGCCTGCCCCGGGGCTCCCGAAGTTTTGTTTTCCTCGGGCTCCGCTCCTTGTGGCGTGCGGAAAATGATTCCTCTCAGCTCGCTCGGGTCCTGGCGGTGCTGCGGGGCCGGGGTTTGTTTTTCAGCCGGGAGAGGTGCTGGGCTCCAGCCGCCCGAGAGACGGGAGCGATTCGCGGCGGCTGGAGATGCGGGATGGAGCAGCGTGGTCTCTGTCGCTCTGTGCGAGTGCACCCCGACCTGGGCAGCAAAGCCAGCGTGCAAACGCTGCTGCAGTGGCAGCAGCCTTTCACCGGCGTGTTTTTCTCCAGCTGAAAGCCGGGATGATTGCTTTTTCAATGCTCTCAGGTTTGCGGACCCCTGATGTTCTCCAGCTGAGCTGTGTGTGTTTTATAGTCATTTAAAGTCAGCCTACCAACAGGACGCTTGACTTATAAGTAGTCCTCACGCATGCAGGGTCCACAGATTTCAGGAGGAGAATTGCTGATCTGGGTTTGTGTTTTCCCCTGTGCCTCACAGAATGTTATTTAGCAGTCTGGTTTTGTTTCGGGTGTCCCAGCTGATGGGTGTTCTTTCCATCAGTGACTTTGCTGTCACTCCATAATGTAAAAATATGCAGCACTTGGAGTTGTGTCTGAACCAAACATCTGCTGGTTAATGCCAGATACAGAGTTCATGTTAATACCAGAATTCCAGCTGCTACGAACTATGTGGGATTTCACAGAATCCCAGAATAGTTGGGGTTGGGAGTGACCTCTGGAGATCGTCCAGACCAACCCCCCTGCTAAGGCAGGGTCACCCAGGGCAAGTGACACAGGGACACATCCAGGTGGGTTTGGAATGTCTCTGGAGAGGGAGACTCCACAACCTCCTGTGGATTTAATCACATCAGTGTCATTAAAAGGAATTTTATAGCTCTGAGTAGTATGAGTCTTCCTTACTCTAGTAGTAAAAAGGGAAGAAGTGGGTTACCTAAAATGCATCTGTACTAAGCAGATTTACCAACCAGTAAAAACCTGCAGGAGTGCTGAGCAGAATGGACCAGTCAAAGGAAAAGAACAGCAGGAATCATCGCATACCCCAAAGTCTTGACCAAAAAATAGCGTTAAAAGCGCCACTGGTGCTTGTCCTGAGATGTGCTTTGGTGTTATGAGGTGAGATCATGTCACAGAAATAGGCTCGGTTTAATTTCCTTGCTCTCTTATCTCACCTGTGATATCGAATGAATGAGATAGGAGAAGAACATGATCGGGCTTTGGGTGATATTGTCAAACAGATTCCACGCCCCAGAGCAGCATGTGAGGTGGGCAGGCTCCATCCAGGCTTTCTGTGTCCCTGCCTGGTGCTCCCAGGGCATGGCACGGCACTCTGCTGCTCTGGGGTTAAGTAACCCATTGTGCCTGGTGCATTACAACAGCAGCTGGGCTTTCAAGATGTAAGAGATGTGAAATTCGTGTCAGCTGGCTCGTGTTGATTCATGCTCTCAGGGTAATGTTCCTTAAGGTTGTCTCGCTGAAGTGAGAGGCGCTGAAATTTCACTTGAATTATGAGCTTCTTAGGACTGTCTTAAACAATCAGCTCCAGTGTGCAATAGCCTGTTTTGTAATGCTACAGAGCTGTTCCTGCCTCTCCACAAGGAGGAGAGGGGAGGGTAGGTTAAGCTGGAAGGAGCTCTGAGTATCTCCCCTAAACGTGACTCCCCAGGCGTCAAAGTCCAGCCTGCCCTGGTTCCGAGCTTTACAGACTCTGCCAACGTGCCCTCACCAAGCCTGAAGCCTGACTTGCTCTCTCAGGGGAGCTTCTGTCTGGAGGCATCAGCCAGTGAACCAGCTGAAGCACAAGTGAACACGGTGTGGAGTTCAGACCTGTGCAGGGAGATGGCTTTTTCCTGTTTCCCAAGTGAGGCTCATTTCCCCCAGCTCCGGGGTTGTGACCTAACCCGCTACATTCGCTTTCAGATTGCTGTCGGTGAGCAGGGCCAGAAAAATTTCGAAATCCTAGGAAGGTGTTTTGGAACATGATGATGATTCTAACTTGCCAGTGATGGACTTGTTTTGGAGAGGCTTTGTCTTTTCCCCAGAATGGAAAAGTTTCCTGGAGAATTGCGAGCGCTTGATTAGACAGCAGTGGCCGTGCGGGGTGCTGGGTGAAAGCAGGGCCAGCTCTCAAGTCTGATTCATCCCAGTTTCAGTTTATTCCAGGGCAGTGGGGAGTGGCAAAATCGTGCTCAATTGTGTTATTGGAGTTGAGAGGAGGGTTTGTCACATCCCTGTATTCTCCTCAGTGGTTTTGTCCATGGCCAGCACTTCCCGTTGCTCGTGTGCAGCTTGGCAGAGCTGACGGCACGTCCTGGCCACGTGTGCTTCTTTTGTCTCTTACTGTGGGCATTTTTCAAGGTCAGGATGCCTGTGTGTGTCAGGAGAGCTGGTGTGGATCCTCAGGTGTGTCTGCATGTGTGAGATGGAGCTAATCAAAAGCCCAGCTTATTGCACAGTTCTGTTTGCAGGAGGAGGCTGTTCCTCACCAAGAATTTAACAGATGCTGCTCTGCCCACCGGGCTGGAAATGAAATGGGCTTTGCAGATTGGTACCAGCTGTTTCATTAGCTCTGCTCACCAGGACTTTGTTTGGCATAGACAGGAAAAGTTCCTGTCTCGATGCTCGATGTGTTGTAGCCCAGCAGAACCAAATTGTGGTGGGTGTCCTGGCTGGATTTACTGGGGAGTCATTAAGGGATGTCATTAACTGGTTCATAGACACAGGTTTTCCCCAGTTCATCCCTTTAGCTCAGCTCACAGCCCAAGGCTTCAGGAGCTGAGCACTACATCTCTTCCAGCTGTGCCCTGCCAAAGGTGACCGAGTTCCTGCAGGATGGTGAGAGCAGGGGAGAAATAATTGTTCTGCAGCCACTTCCCAGGCTGTGTCACCTCTTCACTTGTGCTTTTGGGATTGCTTTGGGCTTGGAATGAACTGCTGGAACACTCTGCCCTCGTGCCTGTCCATCAGGTATGTTCAGTTGAGCAAAACCAGCAGAGCTGTGCCAGCTCCCATCCCCACAGGCAACTCTTGGAGGGCTCCTCAATTTCTTTTCTCTTTCCCGAGGGGAGCAGCAAGAGGGAAAAGGAGGAACCTGTTCATTCTCTCGTGGCAAACTCTCACCCCTCTCAGAAGCTGCATATTACTTTGTCTGACGTGGTGAAGCTCAGTGAGACAGTTACTTGTGTGGAGTGAGGGAAAAGCAGGGGATACAGCGGCTGGAAGCACAAGTCATTCCACATTAAGGATTTTGGCTGCAGCTGTCTGATTGCTGCTGAGCTCTCCTTGACACGGTGCTCGCCTGCCTGCTGCAGTTCTTGTCGCCCTTCCTTGGGAGCAAAGATGCTGATTCTGTTTGAAATTTGTCTTCTTTCCTGCTGCCCCCATCACCCAGCAGTGAGAGCAGGGCCAAGTGGAAATAAGGCTGCCAGAATGGGAGATGATTCAAACTATCAATTCCTCCCGTGGAGTTTGATGCAGTGCTGGAGCTTCATTAACTCAGAGAAAGGCAAATATTGTGCTCCACCTCTGCTCTCAGCAACTGGACAACAGTTTCTTAAATATTTTCCTTGAGTGCTGTGCAGGGCTGCGTATCACATGGCTAATTGGAAGTCACAATAACTGCTTTCATGGTGCTTCTCTGCAAGGCTGACCAGGGGAATTTGCATATTAAGCAGTGAGATTTGTTGCTCACAATTGCACTAATGCAGCCGGGCTCTGCTTGGCTGGCACGGGGGGGGGTTAAACAAGCAGCTCATGACTGAGCACTTAAGAGCATTTGGTGCCTCCCTTTTGTACTGGAGCACACAAAGAGTCTCCCAGAGGGATTTTTCAGTGGGTTGGGTGCAGGCTGTGATGGTTTTTCACTGCCATCTGAAAGGGGCACCTCTGGATTTCAGGTAGTTCCTGCTGGCCTGGAATACAGGGCTGGCAAAAATATTAATAAATCAGAGCTGGCTTTTGCTGTTAGGCCCTGCTAGGGGGTGTTTTGTATGGTTTGTTTTGCTTTTGGGTTTTTGTTTTTTTTTTTTTTTAATGGAATAACCAAAAAAGCTTAGCATGGCTCTGAAACTTGCTCCAAATCCTTCCTGCTCCATGCCTGGGTGTATTTAAAGGATGTGTAGATGGAGCACTTGGTTTAGAGGTGGCAGTGATGGGTTAATGATGATCCTAAAGGTCTTTTCCGACCTAAATGACTGTGTGATTTCCACAAGAGTCATATGTGGGTTTTATCAGGGCTTTGGAATAAAAGTAGCCTTTAATAACTCTTATTTCCTGAGGGCTGGGCACCCACAGCCTCCTGGAGATTATTGGGATCTGGGAATGGGTGCTGACAACCCCTGATAATTCAGTCCCAGGTGTTCATCTCCTGGCGTGTCACTCTGCTGCTGTGACACTTTTCATTTGTAAGCTACAAGACTCGGTTTTGTTTTCCAGGTGATAACAAGGAGCTCTCAGAAACCGAAATAAAGTGTTATTTTTGCTGTTAATAAGGGCTGGCAAACGAAGCTGTTCAGTTTCCTTTTTGGCTGGTTCCTCCATGTAATTGTTTGTTTGGCTTCTAGATGAAGTGATTTATTTTAATTTCTCTGTTTGGGATTGCAGCGTTGAAAACGACAACATCCTCCTTCACTGAATGTTACATACAAGAAATTGAACAGTCATTGTGCTTTGGAGACTTCTGATAAATGGAAAATATTATTAGTTGCCAGCTTGAATAAACTCCACAAAGCAGCCATCCACTCTCATTGCAGCAAGTAACATGATAGCTATTATTTTTCATGTGAATGTTGAATAATATAATTTATGAGTCACAAATTTATAATACAGTTGAAGCCTGAAATACAGATTTGCCTTGTGGTTAAGTTGCAAATTCCTGTGAGCCTTCTTGTAGGTACAAGGAAGGGTCAGGTTGGCCTGAATTGCTTTGGTTGCCTTTAAAAAAGGAAGAATATAAAGATCTGGAAAGTTCCTGAGCAAGTGGCCGTGATTGAGAAGGGAATACAACTCCTCTTTATAATTTAGAGTGTGATGTAACAATCACCTTCATCCTCTTTTCTAGACAGACACTGTGTATAAATGTCTGATACATTTTAAATTATTTTCAGTTTGCCACCTTGGCTTTCACTGCCTTAAAGTTCAACCTTCTTTACTGCAAGTATTTCAGTTGGGTTTTATCTCTTAATCCCTTTTTTTTTTTTTAATTTTGTGGGGTTTTTTTTCCCAAAATAATTTATGGCTCCTACAGAAAAGTGTAGGATTTTTTTTTTTTTTTGGGTGGGGGGAAGTTCTGTCCCCCAGCAGCCAGGATGGAGCAGGGAAGTGTCCATGGAGCATCCTCTGAGTGTGGAGTGTCCAACCAGGGAGGATCCTTTGCTTCTCCTTCACCTTCCCTACGTGCAGGTGCTTTGGGTGGAGCTTGGGGAGGTTTGTGGGGTTTGCTGGAAGCTCTGGAGGATTCTTCCTCCTTCTGCAAGGCTCATAATGAGAGTGCTAAGGTTCAAAATCAGGAGGGAAGGGCTGTTCTGTGGAGGAATTAAACATCTGGAATCAGCAGCCTGGTTCCTGACTGTGGAATAAAACCCTTTTCTTGCACTCTGAGGTTTTCTGTTACAGTTTCATCTGCTGCTTCTGCGTTGCCTGGAAATTTAAGAGTTGACAAAACAGAAATGTTCCACTACTTAGGAAGTAAATGAACTGTCAGTTTTGTTAGGGATTTTTTTTTTTAATTTGGTTTGTTTTCTTGTTTTTTAAGAAAACAAAAAGGTTTCCCCTCATGTGGGGATTGTGTCTGCAGTGTAATTCAGTGTTTCAGGCTGAGTTATCCATAGCAGAAGAGGTGATGGATCCAAGCATCCTGCAGGAATGCTCGTGGATGTGGGAAACACCTCCAGCACAGGATGTCAGCTGATACTGCACTGTTTGACCTGTGTGCAGGGAAAATGTCTTTTGTCCTTTTTTTAAGGTTCAGCTGGAACCTGAATTTTGCATTTGCTGCCTTGTGCTGGCCCTGGCACGCTCAGATTTAACGCAGGTGAGAGCTGGACAAAAGATGGGGCGCAGCAAACTGCAGGAAGTGCTTTTGTTCTGTTCCCCATTTTAGGAGTAAATTAAAATCTGTCCCAAATGCTGAATGAGGCTGAAGTTTCTTAGACTACCTTAAATATTTAAAATGCCATCAGTCTCATCCTGAGGCTTCCCAGCTCTGGGAGATGCAAGGGCACTGCAGGTTCTGCAGGTAATAAATGCAGGAGCAATGATTGGATGCTACCAATTTGCAGGAGCTGCTCCACATCCACTTGACCTCTCAGGCCCGATGGAAAACATTTGGCAATTGTCCTTCCCACAGCAGAAATGCTGCTGGGCTTGTGGATTAGAGCAGTTTTAGCAGCTCCTCCCTTCAGCCTTTTCTCAGTGTCCTTTTCCCTGCCCATCTCCCCCTCTCCTCAGTGAGCAGGATTTAAAAAGGAAAATTCAAAGCCCTGCTTGAAAGCCATTTGTGGGAGGAGATGGGCACAGCTCTGAAGCGCTGAATTTTTTTTTTTTTTTTTTTTTTTTTTGGCTTCTGGAGAATCTCAGATGTGCTGGAGGATTTTTTTATATGTCTTGTCTATCTGTGTGTGTATAAAGACATCCTTGTGCTGCAGATGAGGTGGAAGGGAGGGGATTTGGGGAGTTTCTGCATGATCTGTCATGTGGTTTTTCCCCCCACATTCTCAACCATGAAAGCAGAGGCACTTCACAAATGCTAGTGAAAAATGCTTCAGTAGTTTGCAGCAAGAACAGGTAGTGCCCAGGGGGAAAGGATTAGAGGCTAAAATGGGAAAATGTGTCACACAGAGCATGGTAGCTCTGCACATGTTTAACAGGGAAAGTTTACTCTTAAAACATATATATTCAGCCAGCATTACCACCACTTTTCTATAAACAAATTACTTTTCATCCCCTGAAAAGATAAACATTTTAAAGCTCGTAACAGCTTCCAGTTTATAATAATGTATAATAAATGTAGCAACTATAAATAATTCTCTTAGTTCAGACAAGAGATTCTGGAGGGAGGCATTTTTCACCTTTTCCCAGAGGAGCTGTGTGCTCTTTGAGAGCACTCCCAGGGCCTGAAATGGCATCGGAAGCAGAGCAGGGCACTTTGGGATTGGAAGCTTGTTACCTTGCTATTTTTAAAATCCAGGCATGAAGCTCCATCTCTGCTCCCATGCTGTGATGAAGGGCACTGTGGATTCAGCAGAAGAAGCTCGCCGTGGCATTTACTTTGTTGCTTTATTTCCCTGCCACAGAACTCTCATCTCCTGTGATTTCCTGCCTGTGTGGGTAAATACAGACTCTTTGTAAAAGAGCACCTACAGAATAGCAGAGGCTTCCTGCAGCTGCCAAATGCCATTTTCTCCTCTCTGCCAATTGTTTTTTTTTTTTTTTTTTTGGCCCCACGCTACTGTGGGAGCACCTGAGCCTGCAGCAGAGCATCAGCAAGCACAGGATAATGGCTGGCTGGAGAATTTAAGGAGAAATTGTGAATTCCCGTGCACTGGCTGCACAAAGCATTTCCTGGAAAAGCTGTCACCAAGCCCTGTCTGTGTCCCACGTGCTGGATTCGTGCCTTCAGAGTGGGTTTGGGTGTGTTTTTCTGCCCCTCAGGTGCACACAGAAGCTGGGTATGTCAAAAGAGGCTCTTTAATGCAGAATATTGAGCTTTGAAATGCTCCTGAGCCATTGCACTGCATCCCTGTCCCTCAGAGGGGACGTGCCCCGAGTGGGAAGGGGACACCCAAATCTTGGGACATGCAAACCTATTTTAGATGTGTTTTTTTAGTGCAGGTACAAATCCCATTCCTACCTAGCATGGCTGTGGCTGCTCCCAGCTTGTTACCCCTCCCCAGGGTGAGAAGACACAGGAAGGAGCAGCTGGGAAGTTTTTTGGGAAGCAGGATGGTCACCCAAAGGTTGGGTGCAGTTTCTCTGGCTGGATGAATTCCCAGGTGGGATAAATTTGGTGGCAGTGATGCCTTGAGAAGGCTGAGCTAGAACAGAGACCAGACAGAGCTACAGAATAAAGCAGGGATTCATTAAAAGGATCTCCTCCATGGATCCACCTTGGGCAGCACCAGAGCCCAGCCAGGGCTGCACCCGAGATGAACCAAAATGGCACAAAATGAACCCAAGATGAGCCAAAATGGCACAAAATGAACCCAGGATGAACCAAAATGGCACAAAATGAACCCAGGATGAATCAAGATGGCACAAAATGAACCCAGGATGAACCAAGATGGCACAAAATGAACCCAGGATGAACCAAAATGGCACAAAATGAACCCAAGATGAACCCAAATGGTCCCAAAATGCACGAGCGCTCCCGGGGGCTCTCACTGGGATCAGCTCTGCTCCATTTGCACCTTGCAGTTCATTGTCCCATTCCAGCTTTAGCCCAGGCACTCCCATCCTGCTTGTTTTTCTCTCTCCAGCCCACGCTGTTTGTACTCCTGGGCCTGAGGTTTGGATCATTTGTCCTTGGTGCCCAGCTGGAGCAGGAATTGTTTTGTCTCCTGCTCTGTGCAGAGAGCTCAGCATCCCTCATGTGAAGCTCAGAATTGCACACTAAAGCAGCTCAGAATCTGCTGCTGATGCCTCAGGTTTTAGCTTTTATATTTTTCAGAGTCAAACATGTTCAGCTGAGCACTCCAGTTCTTCCCACTTCCACGGAGCAGCATTCCCAGATTTGCCAGTGCCCTCATGGCTGAGGCTGAGCCAAAATCTCCCTTTCCCTGGGCATTTCCATCCCCCCAGTGCCTGAAATGACCAAACCTGCTCTGCAAACAGGTGGGGAATCACAGCTCCCAGCTGAGGGGGAGCACTGGGAGGGCTGAAGAAGAGGAAAGCTGTCACAGAGCTATTTAAACTTTGTTTTTTTTTGAAGAGTTAGATTTCACTCGTGAGTTGCATGTTGATGACTTGGCTCGGTGAAACACGTAGCAGACTGATTTTTTTTTTTGTGATTTTTTTTTTTTTTTGCTCTGTGCCCACATAAGTTCGTTACAAGCACATGGGTTCCTATAAATACGAGTGCTTTTAGAACAAAAATACCTTCTGTGAAGTGCTGATCAATATTGGATATTATCCTGAGACAGGTTTAAATGCTCATTTGAGACGAGTTCTCACTCTTTTGTGCGTTTTGCACATCCATAGATCTCCATTGTGTGTTTATCCAGCTCTAAAAGTAGTTCTGGTGCCAAAAAAAGCTCGAATTTCAACAGAAAACCACATGATTATTGCTTGACTGAAGTCACACACTTCCAGCCACTCACAGATTGGATGGCCCCACATGGATATTGCAGCAGAAATCCCATTTTTTGCTGCCTTCGTGCATCCCAACAAATTGCATTCCTGGTGTGTATCCAGGGCTCTCCTTTTAATACAGCACTAAAATAGCTCCAAAAAATACTACAGGCCCAGATTTGGCTTTATCTGAAACTCCTGCAAAATAGAGCAGGGAATACAAGATTTTAGTCTGGCAGCTGGGAAGAAAAAAGGAGCAGCAGCATCGTCAGATTGTTGTGGTTTGGTGTTACAAGGCAGTACCAGAATAAAAATCCTTTCGTTGTAAATAAGCTTTTAGTTCTTGAGCTCTGCCTCGGAATGGAGACTTCCTAATCGAGGGTAGACAGAGATTATTTTCTGTAAACCTCTAAAAAACACTTGGACTGTGTTTGGGGGTTTTGTTCTCTTAAATAACACAAACTTCAGAAAACATTCTGGGTTCCTCTCAGTTGTTAGAGGTGAATCTCAAGGGCTGTGTGTGCTCTGGCTCCCTGGGAAGTTTTCTAATTCTCCTAAATATTGGTGTGGTAGGAATTAGGTTGAAGTTGAGGAGGAGAAGTCGTGGCTTTTGGTTAAATTATCACTCAGGCAGCTTGAAAACTGAAATTTTAGCTTGAAAACTGAAATTTTAGCTTGAAAACTGTAATTTTAGCTTGAAAATTGAAATAATCTGCTGGGGTTTGGAGTGTTGGTGCTCAGCAGTGGGGAAAACACAATCAGCCACTTCAACAGGAACCCAAATTTCTCTTTTTTTATCTTTAACATCACAGGAATGGGTGGGCTCCAAACATTCCCCAATCTCAGCCTTCATCCATCCCAGGATCAGTTGTGATCAGTTCTCAGGGAGCAAAATTCCTCAAGAATTTTTAAGTTAAACTTATTTAAATTGATGCTTACCACAACTTCTTCAAAATACTGCTTTGGGAAATCAGAAGGTTCCTTTATAAAATTATTTTTTTCCCCTGCTTTATCCATCCCAAAGAAGGTGTTTTATCTTAGAAATGCAACTGCAGCTCTTTCTGACTCTGATCATGTTTTTCCTGATGATTGGTGTGCTGCAGGAATGGGAAAGGAACCACATTAGCATTTTATCTTATTGTGCTGGGAAACTTATTAGCAACAGTTAAATCATTTGCATGAAGCTCACATTAGTTAGGAAAATATTGTAGATATTTGGGGGTGGGGGAGGAAGTGTTTTGGTTGCTGCCATTGTCCTGCTTTAACATCTCTTGGCAGCTCTGTCCAGAGGGATGCTGAGCTGCTAATCTGATAATTGAGCCCGTTAAAAATTGCATTTTATTAACTAAAAAATCCATTTTATTAAGTAGTGACAATTCAGCTTAAAACAAAGTCCTGCAAAGTCCAAGATGGCAAAGGCTTCTGTATCTCTGCTTCAGTGCTGTGTCAAACAGAATATTCAGCCTTAAAAATTCTCCCAACTGATCTGATCTTGCCTTGAAACTCTTTCCAGGTTTGCCAGCTCAGGGATTCTGTCGCTATCTGATTGCTGTGCCTGCCAAATTTCCAGGCTGAATTCATCTCCCATTGATAAAGTGCATTTCTCTCTGCTCACTGCATTCACCCTTCCTTCCTTCACACGTCTCCCTTCGTTATTATGATTTAATCAGGGGATTCATTCATTAATTTGTTTCGTTATTATGAATTAATATGGGGATTTTTTTTCCAGCTGAGGGGACTCTCGCCCTGCAGTTCAGGTTTAGGGATCTGCACCATTTCTTTTCTTGTGTTTTGAAACTTCCCAGCTTTTGCTGGTTTCTGTCGAAGGTTAATAAATGAGGAGCCCTTTTTCTCACAGAGCATTTTTCTATCAAGGTGTTTCGGAGATTAATGTTTGTTAAAGGCAGTTGTGGTGCTAATAACAGGGGGAGCTGTGTGGATGCTGCTCAGATGAAATATTTTTTAATGCATTTTTCTCCTGCTCATCCTCGGGTCTGAAAGTGGCCCCAGTTCCGCTGCTCTGGGCTTTGAGATGCCTTTGTTCAGAGCTGTGGAATCAGCACTTCCTGGGCATGGTTTGCTCATTAGAGCACAGTAATTAGTGAATTTGTCATGGACTTGCATGCGGCCATTCTTGTGAATCCTTTCCACTGCTGCAGTGAAATCAGCAGGTTTGGGTGTTGGGGTTGGGTTTCCTTTCAGGAGCTCCTTTCCCTAAACCAAATAATCACACCTGCCCTGAGAAGGCGTGGGAGAGGTGGGCTCTTGTTTTCAGATGGCTGAAATAAGAATCTCTTTTTAATAATGCATTCTCATTGCCAGTCAAACTTCTCATCCTTAATTTGAAACTGTTTTCCCTTGCAGAAAGGGGAACAGGGGTGAGAAGAGCCTCTGTCTAGTAATGGAGAGTTCTGCTTCAGCTCAGAACTTTTCTTGCAGACACTTTAAAGCCCAGCATCTTCACACACTTATTTAATCTGTTATTACATCAATTATGTCTTAAATCATGGGAAAAAGTAGGGAAAGTGCATCTGTCCTGCCAAAAAGGTCTGCTCTTGCTTTGCAGTGGTGCCACGGGAGAAATCAGCTCCTTGAGCATTCTGGTGAGGACCTTTTTAGAAAAGACAAGCTCAGCCCATGGCCGAGCTCTGCTTCAGCTCCTGCTGGCTGTGGAACAGCTGAGAGCATTGCCAGCACCGTCACTGTGCTGCCAGTTGTGAGCCTGCCCTGAGTTGTGGAGAATTAAATGCCTTTTCAATCAAATCCTGTGATCCCTGCCTTTGAAAGGAAGTTACTCAAGGGCTGCTGTGTCCGTAGGAAACACTGAGCAAGCATCGCTCAGGCCATTAATAGAGCTAAAGCCTCGTGTGCTCAGGGACTTCTGAAAGAGATCAGATTAATTTGCTAAAGGTGGAAAGGCTCTGGCTGCTTTAATCTCGCTCCATTTCAGCAATTTAAATGAAGAGGGCAGTTTCCTGTGCTCCCTCCAAGGTCCTTCCATCTCAGGAGGTGCCCTCTGTGCGTGGCAGAGCAGGACGCCTTGATTAAGTTCTTAATTTGGGGGGATTGGAAATGCTTAGGGTTGGATTCACTGGCACAGCGTGCCCAGAGCAGCTGTGGCTACCCCCTGCATCCCTGGCAGTGCCCAAGGCCAGGCTGGGTGTCCCCACCTGGGACAGTGGCAGTGTCCTTGCTCACGGCAGGGGGTGGCACTGGATGTCCCTCAAGGTCCCTTCCCACCCAAACCATTCTCTGATTACATCAATAGTCCTTGGGGCTCTAACAGGGCTATTTTTTCCCCAGGAGCATCCCCAGGGGGATAAAAAGGCCTTGAAAGGATGGAGTTTTAAGGCTGCTTTGTTCACGTGCTCCCATTTACAGGATTGGGTTGGTTTGGGGCTTTTTTCCCCCCTGGATGTACAAGACATCCAGGTGTTTATACAAGTTGCAGCAAAGGTTTGCACATTTTTCATTTTAGCTTAGATTGCTTTCTAATTATCTGAGTAATCCACTGATATCCTTATCTGTTATTACTTGCCTCTAACTCGGGGATAAATGTGGATTTCTTAATAAAATGTGTACTTGAAGGGTAGGGATTCCTTATGGCCAAGAGGTTGGTCATGTGTTCTACACTAAATTCCAGCTGTTGAGCTTTATCCAGCAGGGGTGCTGGAGTTTCCTGGGGGTGACTGTCCAGGAGAACAGAGAGGAGTTGAGTTTCAGAATTGAATGTGAAATATCAACTTTACTATGAAAAACTACCCTGTAAAATAGGACTGAATAAAGCAGCAAGTATTGTTCTGAGAAATCCAATTTCTTAGATGAAATCTTTAAATGTTTGTGTGACTTTCACTTTTCTTTAAACCAAGCAATCGCCTTTCAGTTTTCCTCAGGCACCTGAGGAACATAATATGGAAGGGTAAAATTAAATCATTAAGATAATGTATGTTTGGGATGTGTGTCAGGTAAGATTCCTATTTTCAGCTTACACTGAGCTCTTAATTAACTGATGAGCTTAAGCAGCTGAGATACAGTAATAGTGCATTTAGTTAATTGGCTCATGTGAAACTTTATCCCTGCCAATAACTGTGACACTGGAATAAATTCAAGACATGGTGTTAGATCCTTTAACTAAGCTAATTTAATCATTGGTCATTGTAAAAACAACAACTTGGAGCCTTTTTTTTGGTCGTTCCCTCCTGGAATTCGTGACTGCTGTGCTGGCAGCAGTGACATGGCAAGCGTGGCATGTTCAGCCAAAAAAATCCTTGGGAACATGGAGCTGGCCATCTGTCCTGAGCGTGATACCTTGAATTACCCAGATTTCAGGGTTTGCTGGAAGGGTTTAATGCAGCAAAGCTAAATGAAGGCTGTGCTGAGATGGGGTCTGAACACTCTGCTGGCTCCTGAGCAGTTTTACCTGAGGGAAAAACCTGAGAAAGATGGAGAGGGAATTCTGCAAGAGCCTGGAGTGACAGGACAAGGGGAACGGGTTCACACTGGCAGAGATGGATAGTGGGGAGGAATTCTTCCCTGGGAGGGTGGGGAGGCCCTGGAATGGGTTTGTGGCTGCCCCATCCCTGGGAATGTCCAGCTGGGGCTTGGAGCAGTCTGGGATGGTGGGAAACTGTCCCTGCCCATGGCAAAGGCTGGGACTGGGTGAGTTTAAGGTCCCTTCAAACCCAAACCATGCAATGACTTTATGAACTCGGGGTTTAATTTAGTAAAAGAAATTCCCTGGTGGCATCATCCAGAAGGTCTCCAGAAGGTTCAGCCCCACATTTACACACCCTCTGCACGAGGTCCTGCTGAGCAGGGTGTCCTGGGTGCTTTCAGCATCGTCACACCTCATCAGGGTTTGAAGAAACCATCAGCCAAATATTTTTTTGTCATTCTGGCTGGGTGAAAGATAAGGCTGCCTTTGATTATTTTTTTTTTTTTTCCCCCTGAAAATTTTGCTGCTGTTGGAAGCACTTGTGGTGTGTTAAACACAGCCCAGAGGTCCAGCAGATGGTCCCTGATTTTTGGTGCTGCTCCTTTTCCCTGGAGGTGTCCAAGGAGGGTCTGGAGGTGGCACTCAGGGCTCTGGGCTGGTGACAAGGTGATCACTGGGCACAGCTTGCACTTGGTGATCCTGGAGGGCTTTTCCAACCTCAGTGCTTCTGTGGTGTCAGCCCCCAGTGAACTTTAAATCCCTTTTTTAGCAGTCCCTGCAGCTGCTTGTTGTGCAGAGGTCAGAGGGAGAGCAGTGTCGAGGAGGAAGGGAATTTGTGAGCCTGAGCTGTCCATTTGCAGCTGGAACTGGACGTTTCCTGGTGTTAAATCCATGCTGCCCATGAGCCTGGAGCCGTGGGCAGTGCCCTGGCCCAGCACTGCAGCAGCACAGGTTGTCCAGTCAGGAATTTGCACTTTTATCTGATGTGTCTAAAGTTTCCCTGTGAACCGAAGGGACAGCGAGACACAAAAGGCTTTTAGTGCTTTAAAAGTGAAGTTGCTGAGTTGCATTCTTCCTCTTGCTGAGATACAGAAAGCTCTGGGCTGGGTTTTTTTTTTTTTTTTTTTTTTTTTGGTGGTTTTTTTTTTTGCAGATAAGCTCTGTGCAGCTTCCCACTGCATTCCCAGAGCTCTCCCTGCTCTGTGCTGCTCTTGTTTTGGGTGTGGGGCTGCCCTGGTGCCAAGCTGAGCTGCAATTGAGTTGGAGTTTAAGCCACACGCTGCAGAAGTCACAACAAACGCGTGCTCGGTGCAGGCTGTCTCAGACAGAATATTTTTCATGTTGCTGACAGCTTCCTTAATGCTTCTTGTCACAGCTTTTAAAAAAGGTAGCCCAGTTGTGCCCCGTAGATGGTGCAGATTGAAGCTCTTGGTGCTTGCACGCTGTGAGCTGGGGATGGGTAAATCGTTATCCTCTGCTGTATCCAGCTGAAAACATTCATCTGCCAGAGATGGGAGCAGTTTAAATTCCAGTGTAAGCAGTGCTGACAGGTAATTGTGTTGATAATGTCTGTCCCCTGGAGCTGTTTCACCTCAGTGAACTCCCCTGGCAGGCTGGGGCTGACACTGAGCCGGCTTTTACAGCTCCTGCTTTTGGACCTGAGTTCAGGCAAGAGTTTGGGGCTCCAGGGCTCCTGTGCTGGGAAAGAGCAGAGCCAGATGGGCATCCCCTGGCCTGTGCCCTGCCTGGCAGCCTTCCTTCCTCATCCCTGCTCACCCCTTCACCGAGGCACTGAGGATGTGGTGACTCCACAAAGGTGTTCCCTCCCTGGGTCGTTTTTCTCTGTCCAGAGGAGCTGTTGCATCTATCATGAGCTGAATCGAGATGATTGAGAATCCTCTGCTGGGCAGGCAGGACTCAGGAGTACCCACAGAGCTTTTGGAAATAATAATCATGGAAAGAAAGGATGGTTTGGGTTGGAAGAGACCTTAAAAAATCATCTTGTTCAGGGCAGGGGCACCTTCCACTGTCCCAGGCTGCTCCAAGCCCATCCTTGGAACCTTCCAGGGATCCAGGGACAGGCACAGCTTCTGTGGGCACCCTGTGCCCAGCACCCTGACAGGAAAACATTTATTGCCAATATCCAGTCTAAATTCCCCCTTGCCAGCTGGCTCTGGGCTGGCTCTGCACCCTCAGGTGAGACAAAATGCACTGACCCGTTTTCAGCTCTGTTCAGGACATCCAGGGCTGTGGTGACCTGAGCAGATCCTGCCTGTGCTGGGATGAGCTGGGATCTCTGGAATACCACAGAAGCAGCACATTTCCAAAGCTGCAGCTTTTATTTCTTGCTGCAACACTGCTGGCTCCTTTGAGGGGCGATGAGTGATGAGCTGCCCGGAAATCTCCTGATTTCTTCTGCAGTTTCTGCTGAAAATGATGGGAGAAATGGAAAATACAGTGGGATAGCTGGTAATTAATTAGAGTCAGTTTTTCTCTTTGTCCAGCTCATTCATACACCCCCATCCTCTCATGTTCTATCTCCCATGCTGAGAAGCCTCTGGATTGACTCGGGGAAGGTTTAATGTGCAGACTAAGGCAGGGATAAGTTGTCCAGAGCTGCCTGGAATTAGCAGAGGAACTTGCATTTTACTCCCTGCAGCCTCTTCTGGGCAATTTTTGGTGTTGAGGAAGAACTGAGGAGAAGCAGGGGAGGATTCCCTGCCCAGCACCGTGTGCCAGGCTGGGAGCACTGGGTGGCACCAGTGATTGATTGTCCCCCTTGTCCCCAGAGGCACCACATCCATCATTTAGCACCAGCACATGGTGTCTGGCACCAGCACAGCCTGGCTTTAGTGCTGCTTCTTCCCCTCTCCATCTGATTTTTTTTTTTTTTTTTTTTTTTTTTTTTTTTTGTTTATTTTCATCCTTTCTTCACCTCCTTTCAGGTGGGAGAAAGGGGAAATTGCTCAGGGATTGCCTGGGGGGGTTTATTTCTTGTGTGCAGATGTGTCTCTGCTGGGTTTGCCTCTCTGAAAAGCTTCACGGTTTGTTATTTGGCTCAAAATTAATACCTTTTGCCTGCACTTTTATAATATTGCTTTGAGCCTGCAGCCTGGTGTTTTAGTACACAGCTATTTCAAGATATAACCTGAATTTCTACCAGGGAAGTAGTGTTCATTTTACCCTCATAAAAAACCATAAAACTTGACTTTGTTTCAAGCATTATCTTTCTGTCTATCTGTATTTATTTGGAAAGTTCACGCAGGCTCCCTAGAAATGTTAATTCATTTCCTTGTTAGGAAAGCCTAAATGTCCTAATAATTCACTTTTCAGTGTTTGCCACTGTCCACTGCCACTTGCGTCCCAAAATCCTCTTCTTGCCTTGGAAAAACGTAACCACCTTAAGAAGAAAATTGCTGAAAATCAGCAGTAAACAGATAAAATCCTGGCATTTTCCTGTTGTTTGGTACACCTGTGCTATTTAATGTAATTTAAATTGTGTAAGCCAGTGTTGCTTAATGTAATTCAAATTGTCTGCTGCTTAAATGCAATGAATTTTCCCTTTCTCCCTCCCTGTTTTCCCTGGGTTTTTGCACTTCTCCTTTGTCCTGGCTCTTCCAAGCACCGTTGTAATTCAGGATTACACTGGAGAACAACACAAAGAAAATGTTTAGGATGAACTGTGTGATATTGATACCAAATTACAAGGTACCTCGCGAGGAAATTGGAGCAAAATGGATTTCAAATGGGACTCATTTGATTAAGTAGAGAAGTGCTTGGTGATTGTGGGGAGGGGAGCCCTTGGGACTATTACTAACAGAAACTTTCTGGGTAGCAAACCATTATTTGCATTTCATTTGTGTTAGAAAAATACTTTGTTAGCAGCTGAGCCTCAGCAGGGAAGCAGTCTGGTAAGGAAAAGAGTTTTGATCTTTGGTTCAATTTGTAAAACATTTCCTCAGCTTCTCCTGGCTGCCTTGGGTCTCCCTGGGTGGACATCCCCTCTCCTGCTGGAGCTGGGGGTGTTTGCAGCCCCAATCCAGCCTGGGTGTTCTCCTCCCTGGCCTCTGCAGCTCTGGGGCTGTGCTGGTCCCTCCACAGTTCATCATTTCATGGACAGCCCTCAAATCCCATCTTCTCCACCCACAGCAGCTCCTGAACGTGTCATTCCCATTCAGAGAGACTTTAATCCTGCTCCTTTCCTCACAGGTCACTCCAAACCTTTTTCATCTCTCACCATTTAAGCAGTTGGCTCCATCTCTTGGCTATTTGATCGAGACAAAGAAGAGGGAAAAAAAAAAAAAAAAAAAAAAAAAAAAAAAAAAAAAAAAAGAAAATATTACCAGATCTTGCCAGATTCTCCTACTGCAACATTTCACCATTTTGATCTTGGAATATTTGCCTGTGCCTGCTCTTAACTCGTGTTCCACTGATGGGCTGTCCCTCCCTGGAGCTTTCTGGCTGTGTGTCCATCTTCCCACAGATCTGCAGGGATTGGGAAGCACAGCCAGGCCCTGTGCTTGTAACTCCAGCTGCTGATGAACCCGTGGAGATCAACAGCCTCAAGTGCAGCATGTCCCACCCAGGTGGCTCCTCCTGGGTTTCTGGGTTTTCCATGCCCTGGGTGGCTTCTGGAAACTTTTCCACCACCAGATTGGGCCAGTTTCCCTTGCTTTTTACAAAAGCTGTAAGAGACTAATGCTGCAAGCAACATATGCTTGTGTTTCCAAGGGAGAGGAGGAAATTCACTGTGGAGCACTTGCAGGGATGGAACAGCCAGTTTTGCATCCTAACTTTAGTTTTGGAAGTAGGTAGAAGATGTTTGAAGGAATGGGGTGAGAGGGAAAACTCATGTAAGGCTGATGACAGCAGAGGTGTTTGCACAAATAATTAAGATTTGAGCTCATACAGGGTTACCTGGCAGGTCAGAAACTGGGGAGGAGGAAGATCCAGGTCACACCTGAAGCAGGGATCCTGCCTTTCTCCAGAGCTCTCAGCTTGGCCACGTTTGATTTGACACAAAACCCTCTGAGGCTGAAATGTTCCCAATTTGATGATGGAGTGCTGTAATTTGGGGGGGTATAAATTAGGAATTACGGATTGTGTTGCTGGATATTGGCTTTTAATCCAAGGATCCTGTGGCAGCAGCTGCTCCTGCTCATCTGGTCCCCCTCAGAAGAGGCACCAGTGACATCCACAGTGATATCCACAGCGACAGCGACATAACAAACACACCAGCTGCTCCAAAGAGCTTCCACAGAGACATTTCTTGACATTCTGTTAAGAAACTGATTTAAATATCTGGGTTTATCTGCATAAGGAGCAGAGATAACCTTACAGATTCATTGCTTTGATGGGAAGCTGCGGGGAAGGGAAATAAATTTACAATTCAGGTTATAAAACAGTCTGCAAGGATTGCAGAAATACATTTTTCCCTCTGAAAAACAAGACTTTGTAGCTTGCCAGGAGTTCAGTGGGGAAGGCAGGAGCAGCTGCCTCGAGGATCCCAGGGTAGCAGCCTGCCTGTGGAGGGAAAACAGGTAATGCTGCTAAATCCTACAGGAACAGCCCACGGCTCGTGTGCCACTGCTTTGGGGCACTTTGAGGCATTAAACAGAATCAGTAGGATTGGAAAAGATCTCCAAGAGTTTGTGTCCAGTCTTTGATCCATCACCACCTTTCCAAGCAGGCCTTGGAAGGGAGGTTTGGCTCCCCATCCCTGGAGGTGCCCGAGGAACTCCTGGAGGTGGCACTCGGTGCTCAGGGCTGGGGACAAGGTGGGGATGGATGGATGGATGGATGGATGATGGATGGATGGATGGATGGATGGATGGATGGATGATGGATGGATGGATGATGGATGATGGATGGATGGATGGATGGATGATGGATGGATGATGGATGGATGATGGATGGATGGATGGATGATGGAGGGATGGATGATGGATGGATGATGGATGGGTGATGGATGGATGGATGGATGGATGATGGATGGATGGATGATGGATGGATGGATGGATGGATGGATGATGGATGGATGATGGATGGATGATGGATGGATGGATGGATGATGGAGGGATGGATGATGGAGGGATGGGTGATGGATGGATGATGGATGGGTGATGGAGGGATGGATGGATGGATGGATGATGGATGGATGGATGATGGATGGATGATGGATGGATGATGGATGGATGGGTGATGGATGGATGATGGATGGATGATGGATGGATGGATGGGTGATGGATGATGGATGGATGGATGATGGATGGATGGATGATGGATGGATGATGGATGGATGATGGATGGATGATGGATGGATGATGGATGGATGGATGGATGATGGATGGATGGATGGGTGATGGATGATGGATGGATGGATGGATGGATGATGGATGGATGATGGATGGATGGATGATGGATGGATGATGGATGGATGATGGATGGATGATGGATGGATGGATGATGGATGGATGATGGATGGATGGATGATGGATGGATGGATGATGGATGGATGATGGATGGATGGATGATGGATGGATGGATGATGGATGGATGATGGATGGATGGATGATGGATGGATGGATGATGGATGGATGATGGATGGATGGATGATGGATGGATGATGGATGGATGGATGGGTGATGGATGGATGGATGGATGATGGATGGATGGGTGATGGATGGATGGATGGATGGATGATGGATGGATGGATGGATGGATGGATGGATGGATGGATGGATGGATGGGCTGGGAGGGCTTTTCCAACCTCAGCTCCGTGGATTTCTTACCCTCTTTGGGATGCACAGCACCCCCTGAGCTGTTGGAGCAACAACCTAACTCACTTTGGAGCGTGGCTGCCGATATTTCGTTTTTTGAAAAGTGCTGATTTCCATATTCCCTTCTAAATAAATCCCTTGCCAAAAATACCAACCGTTGGCCTCTGCTGAGAGGGTGACTTGGAGAGTTGCTTCAGAGAGAAGGTGCCTTCTTCTTGGCATTTAGAAAACAATTCCTGCTTTCGAGCAGGGTATTAATAATTTCTTACTCATGTTGAAGTGGTGTAAGATGAAAAATTAATTGTGGATGCTGCTTTCTCTTCTGGATCCTGCGAGCTGGTGGTGCCTCTGATGTGTATGGTCTTAAATGAAGTCAACGTTTCCTTTTGAGCTCTAATTTCTTTCCAAAGTCAGGAACAGAAAACTGACACTGTAAATACTTTTAAGTGGTTCAGACTGTTGATGTTTGTTTCTTTATCAGCCTTGTTAACAGAAAAGGGAAAGTCCTTTGATGTGGTCCAAAAGTTTGGTTGTAGAAATTTGCATGTTTTGCTTTAGTGACTAAAACACGGGCTGGAAAGAGAAATATTTGGGCCTTTTTACACGTTATTTCTTTTACATGGCATAAATTTCTCTCATCCTTTCTGCCCCATCTAGCCACAGAGCTAAATAATGAATATTTCTTCAGGGAAGCCATGAAGCTTTTTGGGGATCCTTGAAGCACTTCTATTAAATGATAAACACGCCAAAGATCTTTTTAAACACTGGCTTGTGCTGAAGGCAGGTTGTGTTTAAAGGCTGAGTACTGGGATGGATGGCTTGTTAGAGTGGATTTGGCTTTTGAGCCATTGGGAGAGTCACTTTCTTCCACCACCCTTCCTTCCAGCTTGGAAAAAAAAGAATTTATCACCGGGTTTATCATCCCTGCTGTCTGTGTAGGAAGGGTGGGATCTCCAGGGAGGAGTTACTGGAGGCTGTGAGGATCTGAGCCTCTGCTGGAGTGAGGATAAATCAATTTTCAATAAATCTGGGTGCTGTCTGGGGCAGAGTGGGAAAGCAGGGAGAGGAATGAGCTGCTGGATTTGCAGTGGGGCTGCGGGAAGTGCCTTTAACCTGCTTCCATAATTGATGTTTGGGGACAAGGAGAGGCCCCTGTGGGACAAATTGGCGTCCACTGAGTGGACGTGCAAACAGATGTGAGCTAGAGTGGAATGGAAAAAAAAAGATATCCACTGACCCAAATTTCTTGCAGCGTGTCCTGTTCTGTCTGGCTGAAAATGTCATGCTCTGGCTGCTGAGCCTTAATAAGCAAACAATTCCTTGTTGGAGTGTTTTCCCCACATATGTTTTTAGAATTTTAGGATGTACAGGGTTTAATGCACAACCCCATTGCTCGAGGCTGCCCCAGCATCATCTTCCAGGCTTGGTGTGCTCAGCTGAGCCTTGGACTGGGAAAGGCTGGGCTCTGCCAGGAAACTTGGGTGTTTTGTAAACACTGGGGTTTGCTGCTCTGCAGTCTGCTAAATGGCCAGCACTCCTTTGGAAGGCAAATGGAAGCAGTCCCAGGGAAGCAATCCCGTGGAAACAAAAAGCAATAAATGCTTGTGGTCACTCGAAAGGATTCAGGAGTTTATTGTTGTTGGGTCCTGCGTGGGACACGGAGGAGCAGCTGGAGTCGGTGGATGTGGGCCATGCAATTGTCATTTGCTACTTTTAGTTAGGAGCTGACTTCAGTTTCTGTGCAAATGCATCCTCCAGAGGAGCCACCAGCACTGGAGGGATGGAGCAGCTCTGCTGGGAGAGCTGGGGTCATTCAGCCTGGAGAGGAGAAGCTTTGGGGTGACCTCAGGGTGGCCTCCCAGCGCCTGAAGGAGCTGCAGATGGAGAGAAAGGAAAGGATGGAGAGAGAGAGAGGATTTCCAGTGATGGAGTGACAGGATACTGGGAATGGCTCCAAACTGACAGGGAATAGGCTCACATTGGATGTTGGGAAGAAATTCTTGGCTGTGTGGCCCCATCCCTGGCAGTGTCCAAGGGCAGGTTGGACGGGGTTGGAGCACCCTGGGGTGGTGGGAGGTGTCCTTGCCCATGGCAGGGGGTGGAATTAAATGATCTTTAAGGTTCCTTCCAACCCAACCCATTCTGCCATGTTTTGTAATCCAAAGAAAGCTCATTCCCCTGCGTAGCTGGCAATGTCACCTCACCAGCAGGAATCCTTTTCAAACTGCTCTTTTCCATGACTTACACTTCAGGTTCATGAACGTGTCTGTCATCCTGAGCTGGCTCAGGAAGCTGATCATTCTTTGGTCATGTGGGGTCAGATTGAATAAAGGTGTGTGGCTTAACCTCCTGTGGGGTTTAGTCTCCTTAAAACCTCTGTGAACTTGGAATCTCCTGCTGCAGCAGCAGGCACTGATGGGGATGAGAGCAGGGAGATTTAATCTGTCAGCTTTTCTACCTGTGTGATAACCTCAAAGTGGCTGTTACACAAAAATAGCTGTAGTTAAAGGGAAACAAATGGGTTTGTGTTTATTGAGGAGGAGGAAAATGCTCTTTAAACCTTGATGGATTCCTGGATTTCCAGGGGAAATCAGCAAGCAGGAGGATGCATTTGCACAGAAACAAAGTCAGCTCCTAATTAAAAGTAGCAAATGACAATTGCATGGCCCACATCCCTATCACCTCCCTTCTAAACTCCACAGTGTTTTGACCTCTTGGGAAAGGTGAGGAGACTCTGAGTCTGGTTTTGACCATACAAGCCTGGTAAAAACATAATTCTCTCAAGAAATGAGAATCTGAACCATGGGCATTGTCTGAATAATGCTCATCTCGCTGCATCACCTGGGAGGTGATGAACAAAAAGGACCAGGCTTGTAAACTGAGCTCTTGTGGAGGCTGAGCTAGAGCAGAGACCAGACAGAGCTACAGAATAAAGCAGGGATTCATTAAAAGGATCTCCTCCATGGATCCACCTTGGGCAGACTGGGCTGCACCCAAGAGGAACCAAAATGGCACAAAATGAACCCAGGATGAACCAAGATGGCACAAAATGAACCCAGGATGATCCAAAATGGCACAAAATGAACCCAGGATGATCCAAAATGGCACAAAATGAACCCAGGATGAACCAAAATGGCACAGAATGAACCCAGGATGATCCAAAATGGCACAAAATGAACCCAAGATGAACCCAAATGTTCCCAAAATGCACGAGCGCTCCCGGGGGCTCTCACTGGGATCAGCTCTGCTCCATTTGCACCTTGCAGTTCATTGTCCCATTCCAGCTTTAGCCCAGGCACTCCCATCCTGCTTGTTTTTCTCTCTCCAGCCCACGCTGTTTGTGCTCCTGGGCCTGAGGTTTGGATCATTTGTCCTTGGTGCCCAGCTAGAGCAGGAATTGTTTTGTCTCCTGCTCTGTGCACAGAGCTCAGCATCCCCTCATGTGAAGCTCAGAATTACACACTAAAGCAGCTCAGAATGTGAAAAATAGAAAATTTAAACCTGAGGCATCACTGTAAATCCAAAACAGAGCAACCAAAGGGAATTTTGTGGTGTTCTTTTGATGAATTCCCTGTTTTCTCTGTCCCCCACAGTGGCTCTTGGTCGTAACCAGCCCCTGAAGAAGGAGAAGCCCAAATGGAAGAGCGATTACCCCATGACGGACGGGCAGCTCCGCAGTAAGAGGGATGAATTTTGGGACACAGCCCCGGCCTTCGAGGGCAGGAAGGAGATTTGGGATGCCCTCAAGGCTGCTGCCCACGCCTTTGAGAGCAACGACCACGAACTGGCACAAGCAATCATTGATGGTGCAAACATAACACTGCCCCATGGTAGGTGCAGCTCACGAGGATGTGGCCTCTCCAAAGGGTACCAGGTTAAAATAATGATGTTTTTACCCTCAAAATCAGTTTGAAATGTCTGAGTTTCAGTGTGGATGTGCTCCTGTTCGGAATTTCTGAGCAAAACGGTGTTAATATAGAGAGGGACCAAGGAAATCTGCTTTTTTTTTGGTAGCTCCTGCAGTTGGAAGGGATGATGTGGGCCATGGGAATGCTCAGCTTGGGTCTGATCTTTCCAGGCAGCACTTGGGACTTTCTGGAGTCTCTTGGAACACCTGGATGCTCCAAGGCACCATTTTCATAACTTCTTCCCCAGCTTCTCTTTGTAAGGAAGTAGATTATTTTTCCCTCCTGATTTGATGGGTTTCTTTGGCACTTGAACTGTTTGGGTTTTTTTTAAACTTTCTCTTCTAAAGAGCCTGAAAAAAATTCCCCAAAAAATTGGAGCTGGCAATCTGCTGTTAGATCCTGTGTGAGATAAACTGCAAGCTCTTATTTTGGGTACTTTCCCCTTTGTTTTGTTATTCTGAATCCTGCTGGGTGGGTTTTTTTTTTTTTTTCCTAAGCTCTATTTGCTTCACTCCAGAACTCAGAAATAAATCATATTCCTAACAGAAATACAGTGAGAGGGGGGCTGGCAAGAAGTGAGTGATCATTTGAAGTCACCATTCAGACAAATGGAAATAATAACTCAGAAAACGCATTTTTGCAGACCTAAGGGAGTTGCTGCATTGTTTTTAGTTGCTAAAATATCAATTGTAGGTGCCAGGAAAACTCAATTTATACACGGGGAATAAAACACAGGAGACCTTTCACTGTGGTGTCTTCCTCACATCAGGCTGCAGCCCTCAAAAATTGTCTTTAATGTGGGAAAGTTCCTCTCTGTGAGGCTCTGACTCTGCTTTTGACCATGCAAAAGCCTGGTAAAAACATAATTATCTTAACAAGTGAAGGTTTGGAGCCAGGAGCAGCGAGGGGGATGTTATTTGTCTAATGAATTTGATGAGCCCCCCAATTAATGAGCTGTTGGGTTGTGCATTGAGCTGAAACGTTGCACGAGCACAGATGAGCAGCACTTTGGGGGAAAACATTTCAATTTATGGCAATCAGATCCTGCAAAGAAGGTGTTTGGCACAGTTGGGTCTGTGCTGCCTCTTGTTAGAGTGGCAACAACAGCTTGGAACTGTGAGGGAGGAGCTGAATAAATCCAGAGTTGAGGCAGTTTAATCCTGCCTGGGAGGCTCAGGCTGAATTTGGGGTCACAGGGGGAGTCCCTTGTGAGTCTCAGGAAAAGAGAAGATGTGCAATGTGCACTTTCAAGGCTCCCAGATTTAGGAAAAAAAAAAAAACAAAAAGGATGTGAACTCTTAAATTTGGTTTTTCCAGCAGTTTGCTTCGAGCCCTGCCTACTGCTGGCAGGTTATAATCTGCTTTTTAAGGCCCACATGCAGAATATTCAGAGTATCTCAGAAAAAACTCAGAAATCAAATTCTATCAGAGGCTCTGCTGCCCAAGCCAGGCGTGGCTCGAGGCTGAATTCCAAACAGAGAGAATATTTACAATTTTTATCCAGGATCTGGAGCTTACTGGGGATTTTTCTACCCACAGAATTGCATGATTTATTTTTTATTCACTTTTGGGCATCAGCTGTTGGCAAAGTTCTCCATGCAGTGTGACCTTCCCAGTCCAGAGAAAAGCTGCTGCTTCTAAAAATCCAAATATTCCTGACTCATCAGGCATTGTTAGTGCCATGGATGGAGAGATTTATGGATCAAATCCTTCCATTTGGGGAGCCAGGGGTGCAAACTGAGCTTTTCTCCAGGCTGGAAGAACAAACTCTCCTTGCTCTGAGTGACACCAGCAGCCTCTGGGGGCTTTGTTCACCAAAAAAAAAAGCTCATTTTTGGGCAAAATGTGGGAAGAAAGGAAAATAAAAGAGCTGTGAAGAAATGCAGCTGTGGTGTCTGCAGCAGGATGGGATCCTGAGGGCATGGGGACCACTGGCACTGCTGGAATTCAACTTTTATCCCTTTTTTTTTTGGGTTTTGGTTTTTTTTCTGTTTTGTTTTTTTGTTTGTTTTTGTGGGTTTTTTTTTTTGGTTGTTTTTTGGGTTTTGTTGGTTTGTTTTGGTGGTTTTTTTATTTTTTTTCGGGTTTTTTTTGGTTTGGTTCTTTTGGGGGGTTGGTTTTTTGGGTTTTTTAATTTTGTGGGGTTTTTTTGGTGGGGGAATTCTTTAATTTTTTGGGGTTTTTGGTTTTGGTTTTTTTTTTGGGGGGGGGGGGGGGGGAGGGGTTGGTTTTATTTTGGATTTTTTTGTTTTTTGGGTTTTTTTCCCCTCTGCATCTCTTCACCTGCCCAAGCTCTGTCTTCTGTAGAAAAGTCTGGATGAAAATTAATCCTCAGGCTGGGCCAGGGCAGGCTCAGGGTGGGCAGCAGCAGGAATTTCCCCATGGAAAGGGTGCTCAGGCCCTGGAACTGCCCAGGGAGGGTTGGATCCCCATCCCTGGATGTGCCACTCTTTATTCCTGGTGGGAATCTAAATATTTCCCCAAGAAAACCCAACATTTGTTGGATAAATTCCTTTAAGTCTATGGGAAAAAAAAAAAGAAAAAAAAAACCGAAAACAAACCTTTCTCACAAGTTTTTTCTTCTGCAAATGCTGCAGTGCCAGGGGCTGTGGTGTTTGCTTTCATTTATTTGCTGTGTGTACAACAAGAGGCTTTAAAAAAAAAAATAAATAAAATAAAAAATAAAAAAAAATAAAATAAAATAAACCCAACCCAAGCCCTCCATCCACGTTTGGCTGTCCCTGTGTTCAGGCCATGAGAAAATGAAAATGAAGTGGAGGAGGGAGAGGAGGGGTTTGGGGAGGGGGTAAGGACTGACAAAATCAAGATTTGCAGACCGAGACTCGGCCTTAGCTGATGCTGCAAAAATAAAATTGCTTTTTTATTCCAAAACCCTACAGGAAAGGGAAAAAAAAAATTAAAAAATCTCTTGTGAGGCTGCTTTCAGCCAGATCTGCCACTCCTCTGGTGTGAGGAAGACTCTCAGCAGTGTGATTTTTTTCTAATGGATGCCTTTTGCTGGCTTCTGCTGTTAAAAATAGCATGTAAGAAGTATTAAATAAATAAATAAGCTCGTGGGATGGGCTTAGCACTTCTCATCTATCTTGGGTGACTCTGTGGGATGGATTTAAAAATAGAAATAACGTTATCACCGATTTATACTTCTTTTTTTTTTTTTTTTTTCTCCTCCTCCTGCCTTAAAGTAGCACATCCTCCATATTTTATTGATGAGTCCATTTAAATTTCATGAAGAAGAGTTTTCCATACTTCTCAGCTATCAAACAGGAAATCTTGGAGTGTGTAGTATTTTATAATAATGTTAATGCTGAGCTGAACTTGCCCTGCAAGTCATTAATATTAATTGCAATCTGGCTGGGGTTAAGTGGAGTTTTTTAAATTCCAGGATGGACACTTCATGAGCTGCAGCAGAATTCCCAGGATATTTGGGTTAAATATCTCAGAGTTTGCATCTTTGCAGCCCTTGCATTGTTTTGCTTTTTTTTTTTTTTGCTAAAATATAAATTGGAGATGGCAGAAAAAGGCAATTTCTACAGGGGGAAGTTGTAATAAAATGCAGGTTACCTTTAATAGGTAATAAAATACAAATCACCTTTAATAGGTAATAAAATACAGTAAAGAAAATTCACCAAAACAAATAAAAAAATTGCAAAAAAATTGGAATAAAATAAAATTTACCCTTAAAGCCACTCCACTATCAGCTTTGGGTCAGGGTGTTTTTAACCCTTATTAGGCAATAAATTCCAGGTTGGACACCTCACCTGCTGCAGAGCTCCCGGGGTATTGGGGTTTAGCTCCTTTCCTGCTCTTGGGGTGGTGAAAGGGTCTCTCTGCTGAGTTTTCAGCTTTTCTGAAAGCTCCTGTGGTCCCAGCTGGCTTTTCCAGAGCACCTCTGGCTCTTTATTTGCTGTCCCAGGTCCCTGAGATCCCCAAAAATGGGATGGGAATATTTCCCTGAAATGCTGGGGGGAAGGAAAGGACATCACTGAGATATTCCCACTCTGAACAGAGCATTGTCCTCTCCTTTGGGTGAAATACCAATTAGAAAAGCATAAAAAAATCCTGAATAACAACAAGAAAAGCCCTCAAAGCCAAGAGCAGCAGTGTGGGGAAGGCATGGGGTGTTTCCCACAAATTCCTTACTTCCAGCAGAACTCTGCTAATTAAATCCCACACAATCCCAGAATTGCTTAGGTTGGAAAAGATTTCCACGGTCCTGTCCAGCTTGTGAGCAGTCCCACCTTGTCACCAGAGTGCCACCTGCAGAGCTCTCAGCCACAGATTTATCAGTGCCACACGTGATCCAATGGTGCCTTCCAACAAAAAGCAAAATGACACAATCCCACCTCTGGAGCTGCCTGGTTTCCAGGAGGAACACATAACTCTGTGGAATCTGCTCCCTGGACACCTCCAGGGATGGGGCACTCCACCAGCAGGTTTGCTTTTGGGTGTTTTCAACATTTATCACTTGCAGTCCATAAAAAAGTTGCCCTTTGCTATGTTGCAAACTCCCTTTTTATTTATGATGGTGAAAATCTCCATTTATTGAGCCCATTTATTTTATTTGATGTTGATGGAAAACTGAGCTGTCAGTGTGTGTGCTCACAGCCCAGCAGGCCAAGCATTCGTATTGAAATTTGCACGGTAATTCAGAAATATCTGCCACAAAATGCTATAAAGTGAAGGTTTTTAACACTGACCATTCCACGGCTGCTTCCTGTGAATTAAACAGCTCCAGAAGTGGAATTCTGTCCTTTTGCAGAGCTCTTTGTGTGGTGGCAATGTTGGACTTCCCTGTTGTATTGATGAATTTGTGATGGAGTGAATCTGTGCAGTGAATTTTGCTGTGGAACCTTTAGCATTTAAATTGAATCCCCTGTGAACTGCTGCCCTTAAAGCCACCACCTTAAAGCTCCTTGTGGTTTTTCCTCCTCTTCTCCCTGAAAATTGCTGTATCCACTGCTGGGAATGAAAGCTGTAGGAATTGCTTGCTTGTCTGAAGAGGCTTTTTAATTATCTTGAAAAAAATCATATTTTTGATGGGTTACATTCTCTACACACGTGTAAAACATTGCTGGACAATGTGGTTTTTTCTGTGAGGACACCAAATACTCACTCAGGTTTCTCTAATGCCCATTTAAAAGGGGAGTAAATGATATTTTGGTGACTGTGGCTGTCTAATTTTAGGCTGCAGCAGAGTTATGAAAGCTTTGGGAGGTCTGACTATCAAAGCCTGTCTGTCAATATGACCAGCAGTAGTACTGAGAGGAAAATGCAGCCCCTGAAAGTTAAGCAAACCCTAAAATCTGTAGTGAATATCATAAAATTTACAGCTGAGCCTCCTGGTTTGTTGCTTTGGGGCTCAGGAGACAGCAGTTATTAGTTCCAGGGAAGCTTTTTCTGGTTTGTTTTTGTTCAGTTAAAAAAAAAAAAAAACCCAAAAGGCAAAGGATTAAAACCCAAAATTGCTGCTGTCTTGTGAGGAAGCAGACAAGCTGCTGCTGGCACTGAGGCTGTGTGTGCATTAGGAGGGTGCTTTTATTTTGCTTTTTCTTCTACACATCCGTGTCTATTTTTAAGGGTTCTTGACGTCAAGTCCCCTCCTTAGGCTGAACGTGGCTGAAATGAGGAGTGAATGCATTGAGAATTTCAGAAAAGGGCTGCTTGAGTCCCTTCCTGCCTCCCAGCACCCAGGGATCCTCTGGGAAGGGCTGGCAGCTGCATCCCAATTTTGCTGCTTGCTTGGTGCCTCAGGTTTGGGTGGTCCAGCCCCGTCCCCCTCCCTGCACGTGTGACAGAAATGGCTCTGCTGGCTCTGCTCCTGCCAGAGCACCCCAAAATCCATTGCCCAGAGTGGGGGAACCCAGCTCATCCCAAAATCCATTTCCCAGACCAAGGGAGCCCAACTCATCCCAAAATTCAATTCCCAGAGCTGGGGAGCCCAGCTCACCCCAAAATCCATTTTCCAGAGCAGGGGAGCCCAGTGTATTCCAAAATTGAATTCCCAGAGCAAGGGAGCCCAGCTCATCTCAAAATCCATTTTTCGGAGTGTGGGAGCCCAGCTAATCCCAAAATCCAATTGCCAGTTTATCCCCAAAATCCATTTCCCAGAGTGGGGGAGCCCAGTTCATCTCCAAATCCATTTCCCAGCTCATCCCCAAATCCATTTCCCAGCTCATCCCCAAATGCATTTCCTGGAGCAGCTCTGGCTGCCCTGGCTCCTCACAAAGAGCCTCCTGCTGAGGAGAAATCCCCCAAATCTCTGCCTCTCTCAGTGCCCAGGCACAGGAATTGCTTTTTCATCAGGAGGCTCCATCCAAAGGAGGGATCCTCACCTCCAGGCTGAGTGCCTGGATATGGGATTTCCCTGCTCCAGCTTCCTCAGCCTGCTCAGGCACAGTGGCAGCTCCTTCTCCTCCTCTGCTGCCTCTTACTTTGGTGAATTTTGGCATTTTCTGTGTCCATCACACCTGGAAAATTGGCTTGTTCCCCTTGGGAATGGCCATGGTTCCAGTAAAAGATGTGTTTTGTTGTTGTGTCTCCAAATTCCTCCTGATCCTGAGAAAGAATCACTTTCCTCAACAACCTCCTGCAGTGAAGGTGCTGCTTTCCATCATTTCTGCTGTGATTAATATTTTTTAAATGGATCACAACATCCTTGCTGAGGGATGCTGGATTCCCAAAGTTTTCTTCAAGTGGGAGGAAAATGAATCAAATCCTCAGGATGTAAAGCAATTGTGGCTGGCTGGAATATTTATATATCTAAGTGCAGGTTAGAAACTCTCAAACCTTCAAATAAAAACCCCACTTATGGCTCCATCCTACAGTTGTTTTCCTTAAATATCTTTAACTTCTGTGGTTTGAAAGGTATTTTGAGGAGTTTTGTCAACATAACTGCTTGGACTCTTCTCGAGTCCCTGCCCCTGCAGCACTTGCCTCTCAATTTCCTGCCTTTGGTTTCAGTTTGTCTTTTCTGGTGTGGGGAGTGAGCAACACTTTTCAGAAATGCTGTTTTGGGTTTTTTTTTTTTAACCATTAATGTGTGACCAGAAAATTGCAGCTAATTCCTTTAAGGGGAAAAAAACCCCACAAACAAACAAGCAAACAAACAAACCAAAAAGCAAAGCAACAAACCCAAACTGGCCACAAGATGCTCAAAATAAACCCAGATTTTGACAAAAGAACCTCTCAAATTCCTCATGGAGGAAGCTGCCTGTTGAGTGGTTTAGGTGAATAATAATCCTGTGGTATCTGAGAGTGGCCAGGACATGATGTCTGCTTTATTCAATATTCCCCAGGAGTGGACATTTAGTCCATTATTGGCTGCTTACAGTGCAGGGACCGAGTATCAGCTTCATCTGCCTCGCTGTCTGCTTGGGAAATGAGAAAAAGAAATATGAAGTGTTGAAAATGGAAGTGGGAAATGAAGTTTCAAATGGGTTTTCCCCTTGAAGATTGCAGTGAGAGCCTTCCCTGGTGATCTCCAGGGCTGGCTTTGCTGGCTTCTGGCAATTTGGTGTTCCTGGAGGGATTGGTGTTCTGGCAATTTGGTGTTCCTGGAGGGATTGGTGTTCTGGCAATTTGGTGTTCCTGGAGGGATTGGTGTTCTGGCAATTTGGTGTTCCTGGAGGGATTGGTGCCCTCAGGGTGCTGAGCCAGCCCTTGGCTGTCCCACCTGCTTCTGCCCCATCCCGCTCCTCTTCCATCACCTCCAGCTGATTGTGGCCAAAACATTTGGCATCTTCTGCTGGTTTGGCCTCAGGAATTTCAATAATAAGAAGATGGTAACTTTTCTCCAAAACCAAGGCCTGGTAACTTTTCTCCAACCAAATCTTCTGCTGGTTTGGCCTCAGGAGTTTCAATAATAAGAAGATGGTAACTTTTCTCCAGAACCAGGGCCTGGTAGCTTTTCTCCAACCAAATCTTCAGCTGGTTTGGCCTCAGGGATTTCAATAATAATAAGATGGTAACTTTTCTCCAAAACCAAGGCAGAAGTGTGTGAGCTCCAGAAAGTTTCTCCTTTTAACCTTTTAGGGGCAGGTAGTGGCTGAGGAAATCCTACCTGAGGTGTCCCAGGGAACATGGGCAGCACCCACGAGGTATTTCAGTACTTTTAAATATTCCACAACCTCCTCCAACACTGAGAACTCAGAGTCAGTCACTGTCTGTGTTACAGGCAGCTTGGAAAAATCCAAATTTCGAAGGATTTTCTTGCACCTAAAGCTGGGAGCTGCTTTTTGCTGACACTTAGCACTGAGAAAAAAATCTTTCCTTTTTTTTGCTGAGCCACGGCTGAGCCCAGCCCAGGGCGAGCAGTGTTTGGTTTGCAGCTTTATTGCAAAGAAAAACCTGCAGCAAAATGAACTCTGTGGTTCCACCCGTGTTTTGACTCCTTGAAAGTGCACAGGAGCAATGAAAGCTCCCAGGTGCTTCTAATGATTCCTGAGTGATCAAGGAAGGTTTTTATAGAAGGTCACAGGTACAGCAAGGCCTTGAATTTTTAACCTTTTTGGGCTCTCACCATCTGTGCAGCCTCTGCTCGGGGCACATTCAGGGCATGAGGCAGCACCAACATTCCATCTTCCACCTTTTTGCTTAATTAATCAGTTTTCCTCTTTTTTTATTTGAAATAAGGGCCACTTATTTATTTTATTTTATTTTATTTTATTTTATTTTATTTTATTTTATTTTATTTTATTTTATTTTATTTTATTTTATTTTATTTATTTTTTAATTTTTTAAATTTATTTTATTTTATTTTTTAAATTTATTTTATTTTAATCATTTAATTTCATTTCATTTCCTTTTTTTCAAATTTCATTTAATTTCATTTCTTATTTTTATTTTTATTTTTATTTTTATTTTTATTTTTATTTTTATTTAATTTTTAATATATTTTTTCATTTTTATTTTTATTTAATTTTTAATATATTTTTTCATTTTTATTTTAATTTCTTTTTTTTTTCCTATTTTTAAGTTTTTATTTTCTTTTTTTTTTTTTTTTTTTGTTTGTTTTTTTTGCTTTTATTTTAAACAAAAACCTCCACTCTTTTCAGAACAGTGGAGGTGAGGACCAAACAAAGCAACGCTCACATCTTCCTTTAACCTCCTTTAATCCCCTCCACCCCCACAGCTTGAGCCAGCCTTGTGCTGGAGTTTTATTTTGGGATGTGGGCGCTAATTTATTTTATTTTATTTTGGGATGGGGGATGGTGTCAGGCTGCCTCCCTGGAGCCTTTCACATTTTTCCTGCTGATCCCTGCAGGCTGAGCAGGCACATGAGCAGCGTGCAGCTCCTCTGCAGCTGCTGCAGTGCAGCACGGGGATGCAGGAGCTGGGAGCAGTCAGGACAGAGGTGCAGGGCAAAAACCTCCTCTGGCTCAGCCTGGGCTGCTGCTGCCTTCAGAGCCTGCCTGCAACCCATTGCAGGGACAAAGTAGGGATTTATTAAAGGATGCACCTCATGGCTCTGTCCTGCTGTTGTTTTCCTTAAATATCTGGTGGTTTGAAAGGTATTTTGAGGAGTTTTGTCAGCATAACTGCTTGGACTCTTCTCGAGTCCCTGCCCCTGCAGCACTTGCCTCTCGATTTCCTGCCTTTGGTTTCAGTTTGTCTTTTCTGGTGTGGGGAGTGAGCAACACTTTTCTGAAATGCCTTTGTGCTGCCTCAGAGGCTGCCTGGAGCAGAGGCTGGGCAGAGTCACAGCAATAAAGTTGGGATTTATGGAAAGGCCTTCACAGGACACACCCTGGGCAGTGCAAGAGCCCGGCCGTGGCTCCACCCCACATGGGCTCCTGCTCACCAGTTTTGACACTTTTATAAGTTTGGGTCCATTTCCCTGTTGGGGTTCAGTGTCCAATTCCAGCTCCAGGTGCTGCAGTCCCACCCTCCCAGGTTGCTCTCCTCCATTCCCTGCTGTTTGCACTTTTTGGGGCTGAAGCTGCAGCGGTGTCCTTGGTTCTGGGCTGGAAAAGGATTGTTGTGTGTGCCTGAGCTGTGAGGAGAGCTGCTGGCACTTGACATGAAGTTCAGAATTATAAATGCAGTGCAGAGTGTGGAAAACATGAAAGCTCAAACTGAAGGCATCACTTGCCTTCTCTTCCTGTCGCACACAGGTGGGGAAGAGTTGTTCAGTTTGAGGAGTTTTCCAGCTCTGGGAGACCACTCCACGCTCCATCAGAGCCAACATTTGTTTGCTGTTCAGTCTGAGGGGTTGTTGCTGCTGCTGCTTTGCCTGGAGCTTTAACAAGTGCTGGATCAGCCCGAATTTCCCTCCAGATCCACTTGGAGCTCAGATTAAACTCTCTGAAATCTCGTTTTGAGCAGGCAGGGGATTGTTTGGAGGCTGAACTCCCTGCCTGGAGTGCACAGGAGGTGGAGGAGCTCAAGTCCTGTGGTCGCCAGTTGCTAATTGAACATCCCAACAAGTCGTGGTCAGTCTGTGCCTCCTCTCCTTCTCCTCTGCAATTCCCTGGAATGAGGTTGGAGCTGGGAGTCAGGCTCTACTCCCAGGGAACAGGGACAGGAGGAGAGGGAACGGCCTCAGGCTGGGCCAGGGCAGGCTCAGGGTGGACAGCAGCAGGAATTTCCCCATGGAAAGGGTGCTCAGGCCCTGGAACTGCCCAGGGAGGTTTGGATCCCCATTGCTGGAGTGTCCCAGGAATTCCTGGATGTGGCACTTTGTAGACTTCCAGGGACACAATCTGTCAGTGTCTGTGGTTGGCAAGAAAAAGGAGATTTCTGTCACCTGTGTAACGTGACCCTCCCGTTTGCTTTTCCATTTGAACCATGCCAGCTCTGGGATTTGGGATGCTGAGTGCCAGGTGTTCCCTCTGGATTTACAGGAGCAGCAGACTAAAAAAATCAGCGGTGCCCAAGGCAGTGACAACGTGTGTAAACGTGAGTTCAGCCTCACCCCGAGCAGGTGACCTGGGCATTTCAAACACTGCCAGCGTGGCTGTGCTTGGAGGGATGCAGTGCAGCCTCAGGTGGTGATGATATCCTGCTTTCCTTTTCTCCTCCAAAACCCTCCAGCCCCTTGAAGAAGCTGGATAATGCAGAACAGCAAATGTAAATGAAGAGAGTACACAGAGAAGCTCTTTTACCAACCATTTTATTTTAAATTTTTTATCTAAGAAGCCTGTCTAGACAGGCATCTATTTTCATGACATGCAAAGCAGAGTAGTAGATGAATACTTCATTAGTAAAATGACTTGTCATCTTTGAACCCTGATGGAATATCTCTTGGAAGCTGTTCCTTCCATGCAATATTAGATCCAAGTTCTACAGGGATATGGAAGTGGCAGTACATATGGTGTTGTTAACATGACAACTACTGAGCATTAATGCATAATTACTTTATTTATCAAAGCCAGTGATGGAAAGCCAATGAACTGCACAGACTGGAGGAATTTGAGCTCTGGTAAAGCTCTTTTAGGGGAGGATTAGGTCGCTTGTGGAAGTTACAGTGCTGGGAAATTTGGAGCTTTCTGCTGTAGGTCCCTTCTTCCCTGGTCTCCATCAGGTGAGTGAGGCGGGGTGACAGATCCCAGCTCCTCTGCCAGGATTGCCACTGCTGCTGTTGGCACTAGTGTGCATTTCTAAGAGGAATTTTGAGGGATTTGGTTCCCTGAGCACCCCTTTCCAAAGTGTCCCATCCCTGTTCCCTCTGCTCTCCCTGCTCCAGCACATGGGGCACGGTGAGGGATGCACAGCTGGGAGCTGTGGCTAAAATCTGAACAAAAGTGGCTCGTTTAGCTAGTGCAGAGATTCCTCTATTTCACAAGACTGTGTTAATTATCTTTCACCCTCAGCCTAGTTAATTAGTGCTAATGAGTGAAGCGATGCTGCTGCTGTGCTGTGATGAAGGGAGAGGATCAGCAAGCCCAGCGATGCACCTGGCACGTGTGCAGCAGGCTTTTCCCAAAATTTGGGTTGGTGGGGACCTTAAAGCTCATCCAGTGCCACTGGGCAGGGTCACCTCCCACTGTCCTAGCTCTTTCCAGCCTGGCCCTGAACAATTCCAGGGGTGGGGCAGCCACAATTTCTCTGGACAAGCCCTGCCCTCTGTGGGCTTAGTTTGGGGCAGGATGGCTTCAATACACCTGAGGGATCCTTGGTTGCATTCTCCAACTGGGATTTGCTCTTTAAAAGTATTATTTTGGTATTACAGCATGAGGAAAAACTGCTTTCTGTGGAGAGTGGCAGAGCCCTGGAGCAGCTGCCCAGGGAGGTTGTGGAATTCCCTCTCTGGAGACATCCCAAACCCACCTGGGTGTGTTCCTGTGTCACCTGCTCCAGGTGGCCCTGCCTGGGAAAGGCTGGACTGGGTGATCTCCAGAGGTCCCTTCTAACCCCAACCATTCTGTGACTGCAGGAAAAGCAGCTGGGTAGGCTGCTAGAGGTCGGGAAGGGTGTCAGTCTCCTTTTTTCCCCCCCTCTTTTCAATTTCAGTCCCTGGGTGTCACAAGTGGGAATGAGCTGGTCCTGCTCACCAAGCAGCTCCTGGAGCCCTGGGATCTCCTGCTGCCTCTGGGAGTTGTTCTCCAGCGTGGAATGGAGCCAGCCCAATAATGTTCCCATAATGGAAGAGCTGTTTTTCAGTGGATTTGAAATGAGAATTATTAAATGCTTCAAGCTCATTATCTGCAAACCCGTTCTTTGAGGAGCTGCAGTGACAGAGGCAGGGTGGGGATGAGAGCAGAAAAGTTGTGCCCTGCCTCAGGATCCAGACTGCACCTCTGTCCAGGAGCTCTCTGGCAGTTCAGATCTGCATAACCCATGGAAATTCAGTGTGCACAGGAGGGGGTTCATATGGCTGCTTTATTATCAAGTGTTTCCCCCACACCATTAATTCTTTATTGTTCTCTCTACACCGTGCAAGGCACTGACTTGCACGAGTATTCCCACAAATTTCCCTCTGGAAAACAGCAAAGCCACTCTGCTAACAGCAGCCTTGGACACTTCCAGGGATGAGCTGAGCAGTTCCTGCTGGGATTAAGCCAGGGAGAACTTTTTGGTGGGAATTCCTCCCAGTTTGGGCTGCCTGGAGGTGAGTGGAACGCAGCACTGCGTGTTTGCTCTTGTCCCAGCCCCGCTCCCATTCTGCAGGAGCCTCCCTCCACCTCTCCCACGTGCTCAGCACAGGCATTTTTTTTTTTCCTTATAAAATCTTGTATTTCCCAGTTCAGACCTAGAATCAACAGCTAATAAAGATGAAGAGATAACTCAGCTTTTCTGCCTCATCTTTGCTCTCCAGGAACTGCTCTGCTGTAAAACCCAGAGACTTGTTTGTTTTCCTTCTGAATTTCAGCCATCAGTGATTTATACTGGGTCCAAATCAATACTGCACAGGTGAGAGCTCTACTATCCCCAATTTATTCAGCAATCCAGGCTCAGCTTGGCTTTGGAATGGAGATTTTCAGTCAGAAAAACAACTGAACCAGCTGTTCCTTGGGCAAATGTGTTATACACAGACAATCTCCTTAAATTAGCTGAGTCTCACTGCAGTGAGACTACATTTTGGCTTGTGTTGTCTTAATTTCTCTTCCTGCAGCAAATCTGTCTGAGAGAAGGGGAAAAATAAAATGGAAATCTGCTCAGTTCTTAAGTTTTGGGTGTTTCTGAGCAATGCTCCTCAAAATTGCTCTAAAACTTAAAGAGAAGGCACTTTATGAAGAGAAAACAGGAATTTTCCTGCTTTTCCTGAAGAGAATGGGTGTGCAGCTTAAGGAAATGCCAAAATGCCATTTTCAAGTGCATTAAAACTTTTTGTGTTTTCAGGTGAGTGTGACCATATTTGCTTGACTTTAGAACTCCTGCAAAAGTTGATCTTCCTGTCGTTGAGAGCTCTAAAATTATTGGTCCTGCAGGAGGATAAGTCCAAACTCTGAACTGCTTAGGGGTGGAAGCAGTATTTTAACCAGTCCTTTTTAGGGTTTTCCCTTCTAAATCCAGTGAAATAACCTCATAATCTTCATAAAACAAAGGTTTTTTTGGCTGGCAAGGCAATTAATTTCAAAATGTTCCCGTTCCCTTATGCTTGACGATCACATCTGCTTATTTTTCCCTCTGAAATTCTCAAGCTGTCTCCTACCTGGATACCAACCAACAAGAAAACTCTGCCTTCTTCCAGAATCCCTCACTCTCCAAGCCAGTGTTAGCTCTGAAATATTAAAATAATACCATCTGCTGTTGGGTTGGTTTTTGTTTTTTTTTTTGCATTGTCTGCCACTCTTCCTTCCTTCCTGCTGCTTTCCTCCCGGAATCTGCCCCTTCCAGAGGTTTCTTGGGATGATCCAGCAGTGAAAAATCCAATTCTTGAGTCGTTGGCATCTGAACCTCCTCTGCTCTGGGGAAGGAAAAGGGAGCAGGGAAGGGAAATGAGGCTCAGCTGGGATGTGGGGAGCATCTCTGTGCTGCCTTTTCCTCCCTGGTTTGAGGAGGTGTTGCCCTGATTTTTGAAAGCGTTAAGTTTTCTTTTATAGTTCTTTTGAAAGTTTTAAAGTTCTCATAAAACTACTTTAGCCTTCTGATAATGTTCACCTATTTCCACTAGAGTTTCTCATGCATATTCATGTGAATAATGATTGTTTTGCATTCTTGGGCTGTTGGTTTGACCAGCGTGCTCGGAGAGGTGGCAATTCCATCCTCCAATCCAATCCACCTCTGGAATTCTATCTATTGTGAGGTCAGAAATAAAATTGGGCCTTTTTCTCTCTTGAACTCACCAAGTTTCTGTGTGCTCATTTCATGTCCAATAGCAACGAGGAGGCTGCATCCTTCCTGTGCTGGAAGGACCCTGCTTGCCTGAGGAACAGAAAAACCTAAAAAAAATATTTCTTCCTTTCTTGATTTCCACTTTCTCATAAAAACTTGATATTCTTTTAGTGCCCCTTCCAGCTAAATGTGGTCCAAGCTGCTTTATCCTGTAGGAAGGATCAGAAATTTGCTTTTCACTTAGAACAGCAATGCTAGGAGGTGTTCTCTGCTTGGGATGTTTGGGGTTCTAACTGGAAATCACAAAAAAATCAATGTTAGGACATGTTCTTCAGTTGGGATATTTGATTTCCTGTGCTGTGATTTTCAGTTAGAACAGCAATGCTGGGACGTGCTCTCCAGTTGGGATATTTGATTTCTTGTGATTTTCAGTTAGAACAGCAATGTTAGGATGTGCTCTCTAGTTGGGATATTTGATTTTTGTGATTTTCAGTTAGAACAGCAATGTTAGGATGTGCTCTCCAGTTGGGATATTTGATTTTTGTGATTTTCAGTTAGAACAGCAATGCTGGGACGTGCTCTCTAGTTGGGATGTTTGGGGACTTGGGACAGGGGACATTTTCACCAGGATGAATGGAACACTGGGATTACTGGGGAGGTTTAATAATTGTTCTTACATTTCCAGTTTGGTAGAAACCATTTCTCAGTCTGGGATGGGACTGTGAGGTTTTATTGGCAAGAACTTTCCTCTGCTGTGCCTTTTTCTATTTATTTAATTTTTTTTTTAGCTGCAGCCCTCCAAGTTAGCTGCTGTTTGAGAGGATTTGTTTTAATATTGCTTATCTGATGATGATTAAGGAATCCAGTGTTTATAGCATCAGCTGTGACCTCCTTGTTAGTTCAGCTGGGCCACCAGATAAATGATGAATTCCTCAGCAAGCTCCCCCCATGTTATTTAAAATTAACTCTTTGGGGTGCTCTTCTGAAGCTGATGCATTCTTTTTAAGAGAAATGGCTTTTGAAGCAATTTTAGCTGCTTTAGCTACGTTGAAAGGCTGTTGAGGTCTGGATTTTGGCCTGTTTTTAGCAGTAAACTTGTTTCTATGTCTGGAATTTAGTCCTGTGACATTTAGCAAATAGATGAGGAGTGACATGAAACAAAACTGAAATGTGGGAACTCCAGGCTTGGGTCTGTAAATGGCAAAGAACCATAAAAGGGTTTGGGTCCAGCACAGCTTTGATAAGGGTTGGTTTGCTCTGAAATTCATTAATTTCAGAGTTGATGCAGTTATATAATTTAATTTCCTTTTTTTTGTTTTGTTCTCTCATAAATCTCAGGGCACAGATGCCTTGGTGCTACCTGAACAAACAGAAAGCCTAAAACATTGATCTTTTGAATTATTTTCTCTCTGTGTGTTTCTGCAAACACAAATTATCCTTAAAAAAAAAAAGAGGATTTCTATCCAAAAGATTTCCACCAGAAGATGCTGCTGTTACACTGGGCTGGGTGACACCACATATCCCTGAGTCATAATTTCATATTGTGGTAATTTTGCTGATCAAACAGCAAAGTTTAAGACAACTCAGTGTCAGCATGAAGAAAAAAAAAAAAACTCCAAATAAAAACCCCCCTTAGTTTCTAACAAAAAGCACTTGGCTGCTGTGTGCAGAGCAGAGTCAAAGAGGGTTTTTTGGCTCCTCTTCAAACATGCCCAGCTCCACAAGGATGGGTAATTTGGCAAGTGACTGTGCCCCTCTAGGGGCAAAAATGTGGAAATTGGTTCTACAGGTAAATTCAGACCAGGGGAGAGGGGGTTTAACCACACTGAGAAAGGATTCCTGCTGGGATTTGGGATGCAGCTTCCTCAGTTTCCCTGGCTCTGCTTTCAGCCTTCTCTGCCTTGAATTCTTAGTACAGCACTGAAAATGGGCTGCTCCTTTTCTAGGCTAGTACTTGAAATCTATTTTAGAAAGTAAAATCTTTTCTTTTATAAAGTTACACTGTGAAAAACTCAGCCTGGATTTGATACTTCAGCCTGTGGTTGAATTCCTGAGCACCCAGGTTATCCAGATGATCCCAAGGGAGTTCAGGGCAATAAAAATCCCTCCTGACACTCCAGGGCTTTGCAGGGACTCAGAGATGCTGCGGAAATCCAAGCTCCGTGCTGGGTGTCGTGGCTGTGGTGGTGATGGAGCTGCAGGACTTGGGTGGCCGTGTTTGTTTGTCCTGGCAGCGCTCACTAAAACACGAGGCCTGTAAGAACCATTCCAGCAATCTGGGGATGTTTGAGAAGTTACAAAATCCTCCTTTCACGGCGCTCTCCTGCATTTTCACAGCTCGGGCTCAGCCTGCTGGAATCGCTCCAAGCGGCATTTGAGTGTCCTGAACCTTGGCCCTGCTGCTGCTGCTGAAAGATTCCTCCTTGAAGTGACACAGGGGAGCACATCCTCATCCCTCCTCCCTGCTTTGGGACTTTATCCTGGTTTATCTGGGTGTTTGGCTTTTCGGGGGTGTTTGCTTTTATCCCAACCCTGAGCTTCTTTATGCAAACAAGGGCGGGGCATTGATGATTTTTGTCTGGTCCTTTAAAGCCTGAATTCCAACCTCACCCCTTGGGTGGTTGAAGAGCAGGGTGAAACTTCCCAGAGTGACCACTCCAGTGTGAAATGTGCCAGGAATTCCTGTTGTATGAAGGGTCCCCACTAATAATAATTAGCATTGACTATGATTCTAGAAGGCTGATTAATTGCTTTTATACTACACTATTAATAAAAACTTATTGCCCTTGCCAACCAGATTGATAAATTTTACCAGATTCAAATGAATCTGAACACTGTCACTAGTGGCTAATGAAGAAATCACCCTTGGGTAAACAAATCTCTGTAACACATTCTACATGTGTACAGTAGCAGGTGTAGTGAGGGAAGATAAGAATTGTTTATCATTCTTTTCTCTTTCCCAGCCTTCCCCAGCACAATGCCTGGGAAAGCTGTGCCTGCTGCTCTCTGTGAAGACAAATTCCCGCTGATTTTTCCCCCCTCTTCTCTCCTCAAGGTGCTCTTACGGAGTGTTACGATGAACTGGGCAACCGCTACCAGCTCCCCGTGTACTGCCTTGCCCCACCCATCAACATGATCGAGGAGAAGGGTGACCTGGAGACTCTGGATATTCCTGACCCCCCTCCCAACTCGGGGCACGAGTGCCAGCTCCGCCTGCGCCTGTCCACGGGCAAAGACCTGAAGCTGCAGGTGCGCAGCATGGACACCGTGTACCACATGAAGCGGCGGCTGCACGCCGTGGAGGGAGTGGAGCCGGGCAGCCAGCGCTGGTTCTTCTCTGGGAGACCCCTGGCAGACAAAATGAAACTGGAGGAGCTGAAAATCCCAAAGGACTACGTGGTGCAAGTCATCGTGAGCCAGCCCTTAGCAAATCCCACCCCGGTGGAAAACTGATTTCTGCTCGTTTGTTGGCTCTTCTCTCCCGCGTCTCTGTTGTGGGGTTTTGTTTTCACTGCCCTCTCTTCTTTTTGGGGTTGTCCTGCTCGTGGATGGGTTGCAAGGAATGACCAGCAAAAAATTCCATCTGTGATGGAGATCTGCAAAAACGTAAAGATGTAACCTGGCCTCTGGGGTTTGCCTGATCTCGTATTGAGCACGACAGCAAGAGGAACGGGGCAAGGGCAAAGGAAGGGAAGGGAAAAGAGGGAGGGAAGAGATTGTTCTTCACTTAATACAGATATGTAATGGTCCTGGAAGTGTCAGTGGTGTCCCCATCCACGAGGCCGGAGCAGCAGAGAGCACTTTTATTTAAAAAGCCAACTTGAAACGGAATCAGTGTATCCAGTTCCATATCAGCAGCACACACAGTTCCTGCAGGAAGGAGCCCGGTGGTCACGGGGATCCCTCCGGGTGTGCCCGGCCTCTGATGAGGCACAGCCAGCCCTGGGCAGTGGAGCTGGGCTGGGCTTTGCTCTCTGGCAGCTGCTGGTGCTGCTCAGACTGAGCAGTTGTACATTCCAAGGTGGCAGTGCAGCCCTGTGCCACTGCCTCGGGCAATAACTCAGCCCTGCCTGCTCTGTACTGTAATTTACCTGCTCCAGCCTCCCGCCTCGGGGGCACCTGAGCCTGTGCCTGCTGCATTGCTGCCCCTCAGGTCACAGAGGCTGTGCTCAGGTGAGTGCTGCTCTCTGAGGGGCAGCCCCCGTGTGCCACAGCAGCCCTGGGCCAGGTGAGCCCGCGGTTCCTGCCAGGTGTGATGGGGCGCAGCTCCCCACGCTTCCCTGCAGGGCTCCGAGCACGGCGATGGTGAGGATGCAGCAGCACGCACGTGCCAGCTTTTGGGGTGTCACTGGGAGCCAGCCTTGGAGCTGTGGTGACTCTCCAGGACAGCTGGGGTGGCCTCACCAGCACAGAGCGTGGCCCAGCCCGTGCTGGCCCTCCAGAATGTAACGGGGGCCCTGCAGCAGATGGCAAATCCTTTTGGAGTCTCAAAGACCCTGCTGGGGTTGGGGGATGCACTTTGTTCCCCCACTGGAGCTGCTCTGCACCCCTGCCTTTGCTGGAGATCAAGGCCCTGCTCTTTTAATCATCATTAATCATTTCTGTTTGCTTGGGGTTTAAGCCATCATTGAAATCACTTCTTCCAAAGTCAAATGTGCTCTTAATGTGGGAATAGCAGATTTTTTTTTTTCCCCCTGGTTTCTGTCTTCCCTCTGTGAATTAAGTGAAACTGGGAGATTCCCTTGACAATTTTGAACTTCTGCTCCTTCAGTAATTCCATAGAAATCAAATTTCTGGCGCTCAGAAACTCCGAGGGAGTGCTTGCACCAGAGTCAGGATGATCAGGGACATCCCAGCAGGTGGAAGCAGAATTTCACTGATGGTTGGGAAACAGAGCCACGTTTCGTTTGCATTTCCCACCCCACCCAAATACAGCTTTTTTTGGTCCTCATTTTGTATCAAACCTGAGGGTTTCTGACAGCTCCACTGGCCCCACTTGGTACAGGATGCCTGAAATGCAGTGGCAGAGCTGTAGAAAGGAAAATGAGTTCCCTGTTCTCATCATCACCAAAGTGACTTGCTTTGCTTTTCTTTTTTCTTCTTTTTTTTTTTTTTTTCCTTTATTTTTAAAGGTGAAAGTGAGCTGATCAATACTAACCTAGAACAAGTTTTCTGTTGTGGAGTTTTTTTAAAGCCAATTTGATTTACTGTACTTGAGGTTTTTTGCAGCCAAATCTTTTGCATTCCAGGGGAGAGGGAAATATTTGCTACATAAACAAGTCAGAAAATCTCTCTTGGGTTTTCTCTGGGCAAAAGATGGGATCATGCCAGGAAGACACTACTTGTCTTATAAGGCACAATTTATATGTCTGGATAAATGCTCTTTATGGTGTCATTTCCCTGCAGTCCCTCCTGGAAAGGGGGGGAAATTCTGACAGATTAAGGAGGAGCAAACCTGGAGCTGTGAACACTAAAACACTTTTTTTTTTTTTTTTTTTTTTTTATTTTTGTAGGATCTTTTTTTTTTATTATTATTATTTCTATTTTCATTCAGGCAATTTGTCACCAGGTGCTGGTTTTGAGATGCTGGGGCTGGGATTGCTCTGAGCTGGCAGAGGCTCAGTTTCATGACACTGTTCCACATGATCATGGTTTATATTAATTGCTTTTATGGCAGGGAGGAAAGGTGATGCTCTGAAGGCCGTGTTGTGAGGGAGTTCTGAGTAGAACAGAGACTTTGTTCATGAAAATTCTCTGTAACAGCCTCCCCCTCCTTCACCACATATCAAAACCTGAAAGAATTCAATGGTAAAATGCTTTTGGAGGTGACAGTGAAGAGTTTGACCCTCTCTGTATAAAGTGGCAGCACTACTGAGCACACACCCTGCAGAAACACAATTTTACAAGATTTCTATTAGGAAAGAACTTTGAATCTCAAAATAGCTGTTAAAAATATCAGCAACAAGCTGTAAAGGCACATGGCTGACGGGGCCACGTACAGAACTGGAAATTGTGACATAACAGAGATACATTTGTGTCTCAAAATGATTGAGTTTGCCCTAAAAGCTGGGGTTTGGTGCAGATTCCAGTGCAGGGGAGGAGGCTGAGAGCACGGGATGAGTTTTGGGGCAGAGGGGGTGTCCCCTGAGGGAGGGAAATTCATTGGAGTGGCTGAAGTGGCACTGAACAGGGGCTCTCCCGTGGGGGCTGGTGGCTGCTGGGGAGAGGATGGAGAACCCCAGGAGAGGATGGAGAACCCCAGGAGAGGATGGAGAACCCCTGGGTTGCAGCAGGAGGGTGCTGGCAGCATGTCCTGGCTGGGTTTTGGCCCTTGGGGTGCTGTCCCCACCCTCGGACCCTGAGGTATAAATGCTCTACCAGAATTTTAACGCACACAACACCAGCGAGGAGGAATCAATTTGAGATTTTTATATTCCCCCCCTCTCTGTGCCATTCCTGCTCAGCTCTGGCTGGGAACTGATACCAGGAGAGCCTTTTTTACCCTGTCAGTGACAGCTCTGACACAGCTCAGATTTTTCTACTCTTTCTCGTCACTTCTGCCCGAGCCAGAAGCGACGACCTGATGAAAGTCGCACTCCTGAAGAGCTTGAAGGGCAGAGAGGCACAAACACCTGAGCCTGCCAGGGCCAGGGAGCCCCAAAAAAGCCCCAGGTGTGCTGCAGGTCCATTTGGGCCACTGCAGAAGGATGCTCAGGGTCTTTTTCCCCACCCCAGTGACAGCTGCTCCCTCAGAGCCCCCCAAACGTCCCTGCCTGCATCGCAGTTTTTGGGGTCCTCCACACAAAACACAGCTTGGGATTCATTTTCTGAAAGCCTTTGCTTCCCTGGAGCTGGGGAGTATTTTGGAAAATGAATTGGTGGTGTGATAAGTTGGGTTTTTAATAGACACCTTGAATTTGGGGTGTAAAAACACCAAAAAACCTCAACCCAGGAGCAACCAAACCAACCCCAGCTTTTCTTTGCCTTCCACAGAAAGTCTGGGGAGGAGAGGAAAGAGGGAATCTTTGGAGCAACTGTGCATAATGTTTGGTGAAGGTCAATGATAACTTGATAAAATATTGCTGTAGTGTGATGTGCTTCTGCATATATATCCATTGCTAGTAAATAATGTAAAATCTTTTTTTTTTTTTTTTTTTTTTGGAAGTATTAAAAATACAAAAATACTCTTTGTTACAATGGTGGGATGCTTTTAGCCATGGAGTTCTGGAAGCATTTTTGCTGTGTAGGTGTTGACAAAGTGAATGCTGAACGTTTCTCCATGTCTGTGATGCTTCAGAAATGGAAAGGGCAGCTGCATTTCTGGCTCTGGAGCTCTCTTTTCCAAACTTCTCCATGTTCCTGTACAGACATCCGAGACCCTGCACCTTATGCAGAGAATGTTTACATTTAAAAAAAAAAAAAAAAAGGAATTTTTCTTTTTTTGGCTTTTTCCCTGTGCTGCTCAGATCCTGTTACTTTGAAATGAAAGTAGTCTGTGTTAGGAAAAGGGGTTTTTTTGTTGTTTTTTTGGGTTTTTTTATTTTTTTGCCTTTGCCCTTCCCTGTAATCAAATCCTGGATTGTAGCTGGAAGCTCTGGGACAGCTTGGACTTTTCTGGAGTGGGATTAGAGGTGCTTGAGAAAGGTGGTTTTTAAAAAAAACCCTGCCTTGGCTGTGGGGATGAGCTTTGTCCACGCTGCAGCTTCCCTGGAAAACAGCAAAGCCTGCTCCAAACCCCCTGGATGTCGTGGCTGCCCTTGCAGATTCCCTGGGAAGCCTCGGGGCTGCATTTCCCAAAATCCACGTTTGTGTTTCCTCCCCAGCTGATGAATGTCCTGCTGTTCCCTCTGCAGCCACAAACCCTCGTGGTGGTTTGGATGCACAAATCTGCTCCAAGGTTTCCCTGCCCAGGAATTGGTTGGGATTGCTGTGGGTGCCTCTCCTCTCCCAAATTCCACCCGCGTGGATCCTCCGTAGGGATGGAGTTGGAGCTCTCCTTCCCAAAGGGGGACACTTCGCTGAGCCTACACCAGGCAGGCAGCTGGAAAATGAGATATTTTAACCAAAAGGCTCCTTAACGTGGACTTTGAGACTTTTACCCAACTGCTGGATTTTCCATGGAAAATTTGTCCCGACCCTCCGAGCAGGGCCGCGCTCGCGGGGTCGCTCCAGGGGAGCTCTGGATTTGTGCATTTTCCACGTGAAGACCACTCAGTCAGAGCCACGGGGCAAAGAGACAACTTCACATCCTGACCCCTGCCTTAAAACCTCTCGTTCATCTTGAGCTCCAGAAAATCCTGCACCTGCTCACTCCCAGATCCCTTTTTTTTTTGCTTTTCTCCCCGTTAGGAAATCGGAATCCGCTCCAAAGGCTGGAGACAATTTCAGGCAATGGAAAACAAGACAAATTGGAGCTGGTGGCTTTATTAAAACAACAAACTGGTCTTGGCTTAAAACCCTTATTTGTGCCTCTCAAGTCCAGGGAATGTTTCAAAAGAGGTGGATTTGAGCAACGCTGGCCAGGACTGCGGCGGTGGCACTTGGTGACACTTTGCTTCCGTGTGCTCTGAGCAAGGGACTCGGCTCCGTGTCCTCTCTGCCTCATGGGAATGGCTTTCAAAGATGGCTGGTACCATCAAATTTGTACTTCTTGAATAAATACCTTCATTTTTATGGTAAAAGCCCTGGCGTGTGCGTGTCCGTGCTGTGGGATTGGCGTTCCTGTTCCTTGGGATCTGGCGCTGGATTTGGGATTGCCCCAGGAAACACCCAGGGTGGGGGGATTCCAGGGACGGGGCTGGTTCTTTCCCCTATAACTTCTAGGAACGCTTTTAGAATCAAATGTTCGTGCCAAACAGGCCTTTTAATATTTTCCCCCTCACTGCTCAGGGAAGAATTCCAGAATTCCAATTTTACCCTGCTTTGAAAGCGCCAGGTAACTTCCAAACTGCTTTATGGCTTTTTATCTGGTACTTTATTAACACCTCAGCCTGGTTGTCTCCAGGCTGATAAATTATTTCTTATCCTAGGGAAGATCTTTTACTGCTGAGAGCAAACCACCCTGAATTTCCAGTGGAAACGCTGTGCAAATTCCCTGTATTTATAACAAAACAAAAAAAAAATTAAACATTTTTTTCCCCTGCATTTAAAAAATAAGAATAATCCCAGCCATGCCACGGCTTAAGAAATACACTCAGTGTTCT